>NC_141900.1:31351297-31504815 GCF_057802395.1 Ceratotherium simum simum
AGAGTTATTATCATAATTGGATGTTGGATCTTGTCAAATGCTTTCTCTGTGTGTATTGAGATGATCATGTGGTTTTTATTCCTCATTTTGTTAATGTGGCGTATCACATTGATTGATTTTTGGATGTTGAACCATCTCTTCATCCCTGGTATAAATCCAACTTGATCATGGTGTATGATCGTTCTAATGTATTGCCGTATTTTGTTTGCCAATATTTTGTTGTGGATTTTTGCATCTATGTTCATCAGCAATATTGGCCTGTAATTTTCCTTCTTTGTGTTGTCCTTGTCTGGCTTTGGGATCAAGGTGATGTGGGCCTTGTAAAATGTGTTAGGAATTGTTCCATCTTCTTCAATTTTTTGGAATAGTTTAAGAAGGATAGGTATTAAATCTTCTGTGAGTGTTTGGTAAAATTCTCCAGGAAAGCCATCTGGTCCTGGAATTTTATTTTTGGGGAGGTTTTTGATTACTGTTTCAATCTCTTTACTTGTGATTGGTCTATTCAGAATCTCTAGTTCTTTTTGATTCAGTTTTGATAGGTTGTATGAGTCTAAGAATTTATCCATTTCTTCTAGATTGTCCAATTTGTTGGCATATAGTTTTTCATAGTTTTCTCTTATAATCCTTTGTATTTTTGTGGTATCTGTTGTAATTTCTCCTCTTTCATTTCTAATTTTATTTACTTGAGCCTTTTATCTTTTTTCTTTGTGCGTCTGGCGAAAGGTTTGTCAATTTTGTTTATCTTCTCAAAGAACCAGATATTAGTTTCATTGATCCTTTCTACTGTTTTTTTGTTTGTTTGTTTCAATTTCATTTAGTTCTCCTCCTATTTTTATGATTTCCCTCCTTCCTCTGACTTTGGGCTTTGTTTGTCCTTCTTTTTCTAGATCTTTTAGGTGTAGTTTATGATTGGCTACTTGAAATTTTTCTTGTTTGTTAAGGTGGGTCTGTATTACTATGAATTTCCCTCTTAGAACTGCTTTTGTTGCATTCCATATGAGTTGGTATGGTGTATTTTCATTTTCATTTCTCTCCAGAAATTTTTTTATTTCTCCTTTAATTTCTTCAGAGATCCCTTGGTTGTTCAGTAGCATGTTGTTTAGTCTCCAAATATTTGTCAATTCCCTAGCTTTTTTCTTATAGTTGACTACTAGTTTCAAAGCATTATGGTTGCAAAAGATGCTTTATATGATTTCCATCATCTTAAATTTATTGAGCCTTCCATTGTTTCCCAGCTTATGGTCTATCTTTAGAAGGTTCCATGAGCACTTGAGAAGAACATTTATTTTGCTGTTTTTGGATGCAGTGTTCTATATATATCTATTAAGTCCATCTGGTCTAGTTTTTCATTTAATTCCACTATTTCCTTGTTGATTTTCTGTCTGGATGATCTATCCATTGATGTAAGTGGGATATTAAGGTATGCTAGTATTATTGTGTTCTTAATATATGCTTTTAGGTTTGTTAATAGTTGCTTTATGTATTTTGGTGCTCCTGTGTTTGGTGCATATATATTTATGTGTTATGTCTTCTTAGTGGAGTGTCACTTTTGTCATTATATACTGCCCCTCTTTGTCTCTTATTGTCTGTTTTATCTTGCAGTCTACTTTGGCTGATATGAGTATGGGAACACCTGCTTTCTTTTGTTTGCCATAAGATTGGAGTATCGTCTTCCATCCCTTCACTCTGAGCCTGCGTTTGTCTTTACAGCTGAGATGTATTTCCTGGAGGCAGCATATTGTTGGGTCTTGTTTTTTAATCCATCCAGCAACTCTGTGTCTTTTGATTGGAGAATTTAGTCCATTTACATTTAGAGTGATTATTGATATATGAGGGCTTAATGCTGCCATTTTATCACTCATTCTCCAGTTGTTCTGTATTTCCCTTGTTTCTCGTCCTGTGTATTTTGGAGTACGAATTAAATTTGGTATCTCTCTGTGAGGATATTTTTCTCTTTATTTATCATCTGTGTCTCTCTTCTGATTATTTGTTTAGTGGTTACCATGAGGTTTGTATAAAAAATATCATAGATGAGATAGTTCATTTTCTGATAGCCTTTTATTTCCTTAGTCTAAGCTGATTCCATCCCTTCCCTCTTCCCCTTGTAAGTTATTGTTGTCACAACTTATTCCATCTTGTGTTGTGAGTTTGTGGTTCAAATGACAAGACTATAGTTATTTTTGATGTTTTCCTTCCCTTTATTTTTAATGTTATAATTAAGTGTTTGCTAACCTGTTCTAATAGATAGCCACAATTTCCTGACCTTGTCTGCCTATTTATCTGCTTGCTCAAGGCTTTGTAAACCTTTGTCATTTTTTTTTTTCAGGTACAACGGCCTTCTTGATCATTTGTTGTAGGGGTGGGGGTCTTGTTGTGATGAACTCCCTTAGATTTTGTTTATCTGGGAAAGTTTTTATTTAGTCATCATATCTGAAGGATATTTTCACTGGATACAGTATTCTTGGCTGAAAGATTTTGTTTTTCTGAATTTTGGATATATCATTCCACTCTCTCCTGGTCTGTAAAATTTCTGCTGAGAAATCAGCTGAAAGCCTGATAGGGGTTCCTTTGTATGTTATTTTATTTTGCCTTGCTGCCCTTAATATTTTTTCTTTAATATTGATTTTTGCCAACTTTACTACTATATGGTTAGAGAAGGTGTTTTTACATCGATATATTTAGGAGTTCTTTTAGCTTCTTCTACTTGTAACTCCAGGTCCTTCCCCAGGTTTGGGAAGTTCTCAGCTATTATTTCTTTGAAGAAGGTTCTGCTCCATTCTCCCTCTCTTCTCTCTCTGGAATACCTATAATCTTTATGTTGCATTTCCTAAATGAGTCAGGTATTTCTCAGAGAATTTCTTCATTTCTTGTTAGTCTTAGTTCTCTCTCCTCCTCCACCAAAAGCATTTCCATTTTACTGTCCTCCAAGCTGCTAATTCTGTCCTCCATAATATCAGCTCTGTTATCAGAGATTTCATATTTTTCCAACATTTCTGATTGGTTTTTCTTTATAGTTTCAATCTCTTTTGTGAAGAATTCCCTTTGTTCATCAATTTTGTTCCTGATATCATTGAACTGTCTATGTGTATTTTCTTGTGACTCATTGAGTTTTTTTATGATAGTTATTTTGAATTCTCTGTCTTTAGATTGTAAATTTCTGTGCCTTCAGAATTGATTTCTGAGTGCTTGCCATTTTCCTCCTGGTCTGGAGTATTAATGTATTTCTTCATAGTATTTTATGGAGTGGATTTGTACATTCACATAGTGATAGTATTTGGTCGCAGATACCACCTGACACCACTGGGAAGTTCAGGAGCTGTGTATTCTGAGCCCGCTGAGATCCTTGGCATCTGTAGCTGCTGCCTTTCTAAAGTATGCACAGGTCCTGTGGCTGACAGGCTAAGCTGGAGTGACGGGCAGAGGGAGGGGTGCTTTCTTTTGCATGTGCGATCCCAGGGGTGTTCTCACTCTGCCCTTGCTATCTGCTTTTCTGGGGTGCTGGCTTGATGAAGACACCCCCCGCAATAGCTTAGCCTCCTCTGTGTGGGGATTTTCCACTGGCTGTGAGGGAACTTGGAGAGCAAATGTTTTCCCGTGGAGGCCCGCCCCTCCCCCCTCTTTTCTCAGAGCCGCACACCATGGTCCTGTGCCCTAGGTCACTGTTGGGGAGGGAGAGGAGATTGCTTTACTTCATTCCACTTCTTCCCAGGGAGTCCAGCACCTCCACCTTCAGACATATGGCTGCTTGGGTCTCTCAGACATCTTTCGTGATGTGAGAATGTCCTCTGTTGGCTTATGAATGTCCTTTTGTTGTGTCTTAAGGGGGAGAATCTAAGGGAAGGGCGTACTCCACCATCATGCAGGCTAAATATATTTAAATAAAAGTTGTAAGATGACTTTCACTAATGTTATTGACAGTGTTCAGTAGCAAATTTACTCAACCATAATTCTTATTCAATATGAATACAAATTAGTCCAAGACACAAATTTATGTAAGACTTTGAAAATACATTTTTTTACTGAGTGGTATCATAGGGGCTAATATGTAGGCACAGTAATTACAAAATTATCATATAAAGGCATTAGTTCCTTGAACTCTTTTTGTAGGCCTGTATATGTATAAAAAGTACTATTTTTATGCTAAAAATAAAGAATAAAACTTCTTTAATGTGAGACCTGTGCTTAGTTTTTGCTGCACAAAATACTCAATTCTCGGTCTAAAGTGAAATAAATACAAAGGGATTTACTTTCAATTGAAATTAAATGAATTCTGCTCTTGCTCAAGATGCTTGTCAAACAAAAAAGCAAAGCAGCTTGCTCATACAGGTAAGGAGTTGAAAACAGTAGCAAAACATTCACTGCTTTCTTGTGAATGGCAGGATAAGCTTCTTTCACGGAAATTGTGAAAGAAATTTACCTCTTGCTTGGGACAGAGCAGTAAATCTCAACTTGGGTATAGTCACTCTACAGCTCACCAACTTCATCTTCTCTTAAAGTCCAGTTGTCTGGCTGAGCAGAAGGTTCAGAAAAAGGATCACACTCTGTCTAGGAAGGGAAGGTAAATGCTGTCAGTTTTTTTCTGTAGCTCTTCCAGTCTTTCGATAAGACATGAGAGTTGTTGATTTCCTTCCTCACTCTCAAGCCTAAGTGGCAGTGGAAAATTTTCAAGTTGGGTTTTTATTTTTTTTTGCAACATGATTTTCTCAAAGATTTCGTTTTCTTTTAAATCCAAGGATCTTGTCACCAAAAGCCAAAACATTTTCTCTAAGGCCTTGCACAGACTTGTTCAACTGGTTTATATGGTGAAAACTGTCTCTTAAGGAGACTAGTTTTTGAACTCCATCTTCAAAGCACTAAGCAAAATCTGGCCTCGTATTTTCTTAAAAGTATTCCTGCAATTCACCTTTCAGCTAAAGCATCCTGTCACCAAGTCTTCGCCTGCTTAAACCATCAGATTTCTTTATTAGCAGAGGATTTATGTTCTCTTTTTCAACAATTTCACACTATTTTTAAATATGCTCAAGTAAACTTGTTCTTGAATAACAAACTTAGCTATTTTGTAGCATTAATCAGATTTTTTTTTTCATTTGTCATCAAGAATTGTTGAACCGACGCACCGCTTCTCCGGCCATGCTGAGGCCGTGTCCCACATACAGCAACTAGAAGGATGTGCAGCTGTGACATACAACTATCTACTGGGGCTTTGGGGGGAAAATAAATAAATAAATAAAATCTTTAAGAATTGTTGAGACCAGTATCTCTCTGTGAAGAAAGAAGTTCTATATTGTAATGTCAGAATTTTTCTTCCTTTTTTTTTTTTAACAGTTGAAACATCTTCTGAAACAAATTATGGTTGTGGCACCATAAAAACAGATACCAAATTAATCCCTCCACATAGGCCTTTTGTTTCTAGATATAAAGACAAAAATACTAAGGACGTCTCTACCTTTGCTTATCTCAAGCAATATTTTGCAACAGAAAAAATTTTCTTTAATTTCACCATCATTTACAAATCCTAAAGATACTAGAGCATGACACATTGCTGAAATCTGTTTACTCATCACCTGAATAGAGAAACTGCTGTTTTTTGGTTATTATGCGAAACCTTTTCAGGATCATATTGACTTTTTGTGCTGTTTGAGAATGTTATATTTTAAATTTTGCACACTGCAACTTGTCCTAGAATTTAACTCACTATAATTTTACATGCTGATATTATTAGATTCTCTTCAATGGCATGATTTTCCTTTCCTGGGCATTAATTACTCTTAAATAATTTGCTTCCTGATACTTTTTTTTTTTTTTTTTTTGTGAGGAGATCAGCCCTGTGCTAACATCCGCCAATCCTCCTCTTTTCTTTGCTGAGGAAGACGGCCCTGGGCTAACGTCTGTGCCCATCTTCCTCCACTTTATATGGGACGCCGCCACAGCATGGCTTGCCAAGCAGTGCGTCGGTGCGCGCCCGGGATCCGAACCAGCGAACCCCGGGCCGCCGCAGCGGAGCGCGCGCACTTAACCGCTTGCGCCACCGGGCCGGCCCCGCTGATACTTTTTATTAAATGTGACTTTTTTAGATAAAAGCTTTATTCTGTATATTTTGAGATTCCCATGTCACTTAAAAATTATCAGCACCTTTTCTTGTCAAATAAATGCCTTTTTTAGTTAGATTTTCTTTCAATTTTGGTGAAGCCATTGCTTTATTTGTAAATTATTTGTTGCAGACCATAAAAAAAGTGGAATAGGACAACTTGGATTTCCTACCCACTTTTTTAAAAAAAGTTGAAAGTAGCTTTCATTACACAGGCAAACTGCTTTTGTGTCTTTGGTTGCAATAGTCTATAAACATGATTCAGAAGTTTGTAATTTTTCACTCTAACCATATCAGAATTTACCATAGGCTTAGGCTTAGAATTCTGTTCTTCTATATCAAAACTCATATTTAAAATTTGCTATTCTGGATTGTCCAAGCAATGTAAATACATACACTCATAAAATATAAAACAAAGGACATAATAAATTACAAATAAAAAAATAAAAAATAAAAAAATTCACAATACAATCCATATTTGACACACACAATCCATGTTTGCAATGATTTAAGAAAACAGAAAAATATGCTCGTATGGGGAATGGCAAGTGAGTTGTGGCACATGAAATGCCTCACGTAGAATATAAATTTCTTCCTATTTTTTTATTACCTTGTAGAGATTATTCCCACCCACAAGTCAATCTGCATGCATTAAGGGGAAACTGAGAGAGGTAATTAGAGAGGAAGAGGTTGACATCAGGTAATACAGAGTTTATCAATCGTCTCTATGAGATTCTCACCTCATATCAAACACTGAGAATGGACTCAACTACATGAACACAGTCTTACTGTGCATTCCTATGTGCAGCTGAAAGACCATCAGTGAACTTGCTATCAAAGCCGCTTGGTCTATATCATCCATCACTGCAAATTTTAATATCACATGGTGCTCCAAGTTAAAAAGAGATTCTTTCCCACTACCACTGTCTCTCACAGAACTTATAGTGACATTTCATGACACCCTAGAATTCTACAGAACACTTAATGTATATATGTATCTATGTGTGTGTGTATAAATAACTATATATGACTAAATAGTACTATATATTATGTATAGTAGATACATAGATTACTATATATATAAATATACATTACTGTATATGTGTGCATATACACAGAAAACTATGGATTAGAAAATAGTATTGCATCATTGCTAAAGTTTGTGATTTATATAATGGTACAGTGGTTAGATAATTATGTAAGAGAATGTCTAGAATGTAGGAGGTAATGGAGCAGGATATTTCCCACTTAATCTCCAACGGTACAAGAGAGAGAGAAAGAATGCTCAATCCAATGGGCAAAATGTAAACAGCTGATGAATCTAGAGAAAAGTATGTGGACATTCCTTATATTACTTCTGCAGCTTTTCTGTAAGTTTTTATTTATATAAAAATTAAAGTCACATAGAATGTACAACACCAAAAGTTAACCTTAACCCAGACTGTGGTGTTGGATGGTAATGATGTGTCAATGTAGGTTCACCAGTTGTAACAAATGTGCTGCTCTGGTGAGGGACGTTGATAATGGGGGAGGCTATGCATGTGTTGGGGCAGAGGGTACACGGGAAATCTGTACCTTCTGTTCCACATTGCTGCAAACCTAACACGGCTCAAAAAAATAAAGCCTGTTTTAAAAATATAAAGCCAATACATCAAAAACCAAAAAAATAAATAATAAAAAAAATTAAAGTCACAAGAAAAGTAAAGTTTACATGTACAACACATGAAAGTAACTAATCATTCTCTTATTTTGTAGTATTCCTAGTTGTAACCAAATTACTTCCTAAATTAAATATATAATTAAATTAAGAAGTAATTAAGGATGTAAAAAGTTACTTTAAATTTTTATACTGGTCTTTAAAAATAGGTATTTTTGAGTTAATCAATTAAGGGTCACTTCCAGTATGAAAAATGTTGTAGAATTGATTGGTCCTTCTATTATTCCCTTTGGTACCCAGCATACGCATTTATCACAGCCTCATAACATTTTATAACACTTTTATGGTCTGAAGTTAGACCTGGCCATTGTATGTCTTTGTCAAGCACTGAGTCTGATTCACAGTAGATGAATAATATTTATTTAATTAATCATGTATACATTAAGGTGTTTGTGCTTTAAAAAATCATTTCATAACTAAAGAGGAGGTAATTAAAAATTGATTCATTTGTCATCTATTAAAATTCTGACCAGAGATAATTTACACTTTCATTAATGAATTAAACTGTGACAAAACTGGGCAATTTTCATATTCATATGATGTGAACTTTTATAGAAGAGAAGAAAGTATAATTACAAGTGAGAAGACGTAAATTTGGGAACTATCACTGATGTCTTGTGAATTGGAGTACTCATCTTCTCTGATACCTGCTATTCCTTTATTACCAATATGAGGAGATAGAGCTAAATAATCATTAAGTCTCCTCCCAGTTCTAAAATAATTTATTCTAAAGATTCTCAGAAGAATCTAAAGCACTAGACATCTCAAGCATGCAAATACACACACACACACACACACACATATGTTCACACAATCATACCTTAATTTGGGGGGTAAAGAACCCATTGCATTTCAGGACCAGTCATATTCAGGTAATAATTGTGTTTCTTGGCATTTCTCTAAGAACTCCAATTATATTTAGATAAGGAAAAATAATTTAGACCATTATAATATCAGATGTGAAAAATCATGTTATCCATTCTTTCTGTCTCAAGTTTTTAATTAATTTTCCAAATGATAGGGTTGAAAATTCTGATTCAAGAAGATAAATTTATCACATATATTTCCTTTCCTTTCTTGGAGACACAATTAAAATGAAAGTAAATGAAGTAAAAGGATATAATTCCACAACAAAAGAAAGAACAAGTGGAATGCCACTAAGAACAAAACATCTCAACACGATTGTAAATCTCAGAGAGCAGATCAATGAGGGTTAACCAAAGATTGAGGGCAGAGGAAGATGTAGCCTAAATTCTCATAGACAAGGATAGAGCCAGAAGTAAGACATTCTCCCACGGATAACCTTAGAGATCAGTGTTCAGAAATGCCAGGAATAAGTCAGGACAGACGTGAGATAGGGAAGAAAATATAAATATAAGTTAAATAGTAGACCTGTCTCCTCCAACATGATGTAAAACTTTCTACACAGAAAACTGAATTCTGCCACTCAGGAAAAGAGAAATAAAGTAAATGGCCCCAGGTGAAAAAAAAGTTCTTCGCATATTGGCATTTAGACAACCCCTGTATAAAAGCCAGCCCATCCTCCTGTCCTACACTGAAACATTGAATCCCCATTGTTCCTGGATCATTGTTTCATTATCTCATTGTTAAATATAGGTAGAAAGTCATGATACCTTACATTCCAAGAAAGCCTGAAACATGGCACAGAGAGAACAAAACACACAAACATACAAAATTTTCCTCAAATGAATATCTTCAGAGAGATTTGAGAAGACCAGTTATACACAAATAAAGTGTTATGCTCCTAAAAAGAAAAGAAATGACAGACAGAGACAGAGAGACACAGAGACAAAGAATGAAAGAGAGAAGGGTATTGGAAAGTGAAAATAAATGAAAGTATGATTGTTGAAAATCAATTAGTGAAAAGGGCAAATAGACAATAATTCAAGAAAGTAGAAATGGATAACAGATGGAAAATATAAGGAGGAAGATGATAAGGAAATAGAAAATCAGTCTACAGTATCCAGCATATGTGTAATAAGGGTTCTAGAAAGGACAAAATGAAGAAAGTTGTCTTCATATAGAAGTATCCCAAAGCCCGTGAAAATGTAAATCCTAATACTGTAATAAACGTGAAATTGCAGGAAATTAAAAATAAAGAAATTTAGAAGATTTTTCTTCGTCAAGAGAAAGTGGAGTGAGGATGTGTAAGAGGCTGAGGAAATAGTTACCTATGAGGGAATGAGAATTGGATTAGCATTGATATTCTCGTCAGCAACACTAGATATGAAACGACAATGCGTTAAATTCTGAGAGACTGTTTTAAACTAGGTGTTCAACACTCAATATTTTCAATTAAGTTTGACTCAGAATCAAAATATTTTCAAACATGCGAAGAATCAGAACCCTCTTCCACACATCTTATCTTAGGAGGTTACTTATATGCTTAGCAGTGTAAGGAAATAAACCATGAAAGAGAAGGTCACAAAGGATATGGTGTCAGAGTTCTAGTCTCTTTGAGTACAGACCCAAAGATGGCAATCAGTCCAGACTGAAGAGGGAAGACTGCAATTTCCAGGAGAGAGCTAGGTGTTTGGTAAATAAAAAGGAGTACTCAAGAGATTCCATATCTCATTTGAGTTTTCAGAAGAATTTAAGACAGGCAATGCGAGTTGAGACAGAGAGAAATCACGGAGAGAAAAAGCTGTACGGGAAATAAACAATAGTTGTAGAACACTTTCTGAATTGGCAGAGAAAAAAAATTTACATTGTCATATCAAAGTAAACATTGTGTCCTGATTTAACTAAAGATAGTAATATAATTAAATTTGGAAGATGGATGACGAAGTTGAGGATATTTGAGAAATAAACCTTTATCATAGTAGAGAAATTCAGTGAACCAAAATTAGGAATATAAGCATTCAGTTTTTAAATATAGGTTAAAAGGAACATTGAGCAGGGAATTGTGTTTTTTATTAAAAGTCCTGCTGCTTTTCTTAAGTATTTGTAAGATTACTTTGATAATTCTTCAATCCAATTTTTCTCATACAGCAGTCATTAACATAATCAATTTGCATTTTCTCATTTCATAATAAATTTGTTGACACTCTTACTTACAGTGTCAAAAACAGTGGCAAATATCATGGATAATTGTAACATCAATAAACAAAATACATGGAATGGCTCCCTGAGTCATATCTTCTTATATTCTTTTCAAAACCCAAATAACTTTGTTCATCTGTAAAATCTCCTTTTCCTGCGTGGTTCTTTAGGATATAAATGCCAGCTGTTGTGATGTTTTGATTTGGTTTTTAAAAAACTCATTATAAAACATTTTATGTGATTTCAACTTCAAGCTAGAAGGCACTAACAGTCCTCAAGGTACAGAGCCATAGCATTTCCTTCTGGAACATTCAAAATTTCTTTGAAAAATGAAGGCACTTGCTTGTTTAAAATTTTTTCAGAAGAAAATCCAACATAAACAATGATAATTCATTTGCATCAGCCTCACAAACTTTCTAGCATCATCCTAGAGAGTATTAATCAAACTCAGGCATCTGCTGATATTCTAAGAATAAATTTAAAAACTAAACTCTCAAAATCTTAGACTGAAGTCAGCCTGAATTAGCTTTGAAGTCTACTTATAACCTGTATACCCTGGGCAAGGGCTTATTCTGTCCATTTCTGGTTTCCTCCTGTGGGAAACAGTATCATTTCTATCTTCTGTATGTATTATGAAGTTATATGTAAATGATTTTTCGCTATTCCTGGCACAGATTAAGTCTGTAATTCATGGCAGGGCAGTTGTTGTGGTTGCTGCTGATGTTGATTCTGATAAACTTTATCATCATCATTGCAAACCCTAACCTTCTCAGAAGAGCCTTTTGTTTTTCCTGACTGTTAGTTGATAGCTGAGATATCACTAATTCTCCCTTTAAGCTAAAAATATGCCTGGCTGCAGATATGTCACCAGGAGATAGATAGTTATGCTGAAAGAGATGACATTATGAGAAATTCAAGGTATAGTCACAGAGGAATGTAACTACATTCCCTATGGCACTTATAAAATGTCTTTACAGCTAATTCCAAATGAGCTGCTATTCTGAAGAAACGTCAACCATTGAGAATAACTGTCAGGTAACTTATGACTTAGACAATACGCATTTGATTATATGAGTTCTGGTATGTCTTAGAAAATGTTTACTTTATACTCATATTTTACTGATAACATGGTACAGAGATATTATATATTGAAGATAAAATATATAGTAAGAGCAGAGTTACAAATTTACTCATAATACTCCTTATACATGCATAGGAATTTTAACATTTTTATTTTCTATGAAAGATCCAAATTTATCCACAATTTTCCACTTTGCTGGGTTTAAAAGGAGAAATAAAATATAGTTTAACCTGCCAATATATCATGTCGCAGCCTCTACAAATTTAAAAATCTATTTTCAATGATTTAGTCACTTGCAGACAAATATTCTGCCTTTCAGACCAAGAGGTAAGGGAAAAGATGCTCAACTCACTAGTCATTAGGGAAATGCAAACTAAAACCACAGAAAGATATTAGATCACGCCGGTTAGAATGGCTATCATCAAAAAGACAGGAGATAACAAGTGCTGGTGTGGATGTGGAGAAAAGGGAAACCTGTACACTGTTGGTGGGATTATAAATTGGTATAGCCACTTTGGAAAACAGTATGGAGGATCCTCAAAAAATTAAAAGGAGAACTATCATATGATACAGCAATTCCTCTTCTATGAATATATTCAAAGGTAACAAAAACATTAACTCAAAAAGATATGTGCACCTCCATGTTCATAACAGCAGTATTTACAATAGCCAAGACATGGAAATAAGCTAAGTGTCTATCGAAGGATGAATGCATAAAGAGTTGTGGTAAATATGTACAATGGAATATTAGCCATAAAAAATGAGGAAATCCTACCATTTGCAACAACATGAATGGACCTCAAAGGCAATATACTAAGTGACAGGGAAAGATAAATACTGTATGATCTCACTTATATGTGGAATCAAGAAAAGAAAAAAAACACCCAAAGTTACAGAAAAAGAGATCACACTTGTGGTTATCAGTGTGTGTGAGGGGGGGTGGGGGATGGGAGGGAGGAGGATTGGAGGAAGGCGACCAAAAGGTACAAACTTCCAGTTATAAGATAAATAAGTACTAGGGATGTAATGTACAACATGACGACTATAGCTAACACTGCTCAATGATATGTAGGAAAGTTGTTAAAAGAGTAGATCCTAAGAGTTCTCATCACAAGGAGAAAATTTTTTTTCTTTTCTTATTTGTTTTCTTTTTATTATATCTATATGGATGTTAGCTGAACATATTGTGGTAATCATTTCACAACATATGTAAACCACATCATCATGCTGTGCACCTTAAATTTATACAGTGATGTATGTCAATTAAATCTCAATACAACTGGAAAAAAATATTCTGCCTTTCAGATGCCTTCATCCTGTTCTGGTTTTCATCAAGATGACCTCATGACATACCAAATCCTTAAATGTTCTCATAGTAACAGAGCATAAGAAGGCCTTGAATCTTTTGTTTTTCAGCTCTCCTCTCGTCTGTGCTGTGGTGTAGCTGGTGTAGTCCAGATCCTATGCTGGTGATGGCTGAGATATGACTTCCTGGCTGGTCTTTTGGGGGCAATATTTGGGCACCTACTTCTGGATGCCATAGTGCAAACTATTTGCCCCCAGTCATGAAATCCTTCTTTCAATCTGTTTCAGCCTGTCCACAAACCTTGTAACCTCTCATTGCCACACTGAAACTTCTGGATATCTTATTCTATATTATCTACAGATATGTTTTCTAGGATTCTGCACAGAGGCTTTAAGCTCACCTATTAAGCCGGCCCCACTAGCACTGCTGCATTTTTGTTTTGCAACATGCTGGATATCCAGCTAATGAAACTGTATTTTCTAGACTTTATTGAATTAAATTCCCTAAGGGAAGGTAGCATGTTTATCAACCTTTGTTTTTGTCTTAAATTCCTCAAATCTTAACAATCTAGTACAGTATCTATCAGCAACAATCAATTAATAATAACTGAATTAATCAACCAAGCAGTCAATCAACTAATGTGGTGGCCAAGCTAGTTAACTGAGGAATCTAAAGAGACATAGGATGGGAAATCACAATAAAGGTAAAAAATAGATGCAATAAATATGACTTTGGTGTGCACCAAATGTGAGCTCATTGAGATGGATCATTTCCAAACACGATGAAAAGCATTGCCCATCTCTAGTGGAGGGTGAATTAAGTGGTATAAAACTGGCCTTGAAATATGAAGTGATTGAGGAAGTCTGATCTCAGGTAGCAGAAGGATCATTGCTGCTGATATTGAAGTTCTAAAGAATGTTGGCAAGATAAGAGATGGCGATGGAAGTTGTGGGCTTGCTGATGAAGTCATCAAGGAGAGGGATTGAATTTAGTGTGTCTGTCACTGACATCGCTTGTGAAGAGACTAGTGTTAAGATTTGGTGAAGATTTTCAAAAAGCACTGGTTGGTAGTGGCAGAAGCATGGTTAGCAATTAGCATGATAATCTACTAAGTCTTCTACTGAATTGGAAAAGTTAGAAAACAGAACACTCTCTGACAAAGAGAGCTGGAAGGAAAGTAAAATTTCAGTTAAAGCAAAGTTGAATCATTGTTTATGGAAATATTTTACAATGCAAGAAAATATATCTTAATAGCATAGTGTTAACTTGAGGCTCAGTGGAAAACCCCAGTAGTGGCTATGAGGATGGAAGCAGGGAGGTAAGCAGCTTAATGGAATAGTGGTGCAAATACTGAATAAGGTGTTAGGGAGGTGGAATTTTCCTATGGTAAAGAAGATGAAGGAAGCAAAAGTATAGGAAGAAATTAATAGTGGCATCAAATTGATAGTGACATAGGAAGGAAAACAAATGATAAACAGAAATTCTTAGAATATTAGAGGGTGACAAAACTGAGACTATAAAGGTCTCAGTTTTTGTGTGGCAGGATTGCTTATAAGTTGTGAAAAGCTATCTCGAATAAGTCATGAAAATTGTCATATATCATAGCCTTGTTTTAGGAATAATCACAAGCATCAATGTTATGACTAGTGCTGCCATATTCATTAATTTGTTTTTGTAAATGAAAGGGTAATGAATTACCTGGAGGCAGCTATCAATTTTTCTTAGATTACACATTTCATTTTTTCAGACCCAAATCATATACCAATACTCAATAAACCCTTCTAATTATTGTTCATTGATTAAACCATGAAAATATGTCTTTAACAAGGACAAATAAATTCAAAATTTATATATAAATAGAGTCACCAGTTGGCCATTACAATTTATAAGGACTTATTAAACACTGATGAAATGGCAATACACGATACCATCAAAGTCATGAAATACACTATATACATGAAAGATAATGAGGCAAAATCCATTATTCTAATGATTTTCTGGACTGAGACACTAAAATGCAATTTTGGTTTCCAAAAGTTCTAAACTGTAACCCCAAATAATTTAGAAGTTAATTTCTAAGATTTTAGAGAAAAATCTTACTTTTCATCTCGTTCCTTTTACTTCAGGTGCGGCGAGTGTTCTCTCTTTCATTCAAGTTCTCCTAATCCCTTTCAAATTTATTATTTGTATAATACTTTCTGTTTAGAAATGCTCCAAGAAATTCCTTTGCGAGTTCCACGATTTCCCTGTGAATTAAGTAAGAATGTCATTTTCCTCCCATTTTACAGAAAAAAAAACAATTGTATGATGAGTTTATATGGTTTGTTCGTGTAGATTAATAGAGCCAAAATAAGAAACTAAACTTTCTATTCCAAGTTATGATATTATACATAAACTTTTTACTACTCTTCATTTCCTCCCTCCCATATCTAAAATCTGGCATCATCTTCAAATTGAAATCACTTTCTACTTCAGGAGTAAAATACTTTTTTTATGCCAACTTGTCACTGACTTTCTCAGCATGGCTTTCAATGACATATTTTCCTATCTGCACATTATTAGTATGTAAAATGAAGTTATTCTGCAGCCTTAATTGTACACAACATGCTATAATTACTTCACCCTAGAATTACAAGATCAAATGCAAATTATAGGTTATGCTCAGAAACCAAAGATTTTTCCCAGTTCAAGGACTGACCTTGAGTTTGCCTGGCATACTATCTTACAATGCAATAAAATATTGTCACTTAACACACTTAAACTCCAATATAGCAGAATATACGACAGTTTCTCAAGAGAGACTTCACTATATTTCCTCCATTTTTTTAGTTCAATTAAATTGTAATCAATTTTGTCAGTACTTCATTGGCAAAGAGAAAATTGAAGTATATCAGGATCAGTTGTTTATCTTTCTCTAGAAGACAAGTGGTAGAAAGGCAACATGGCATGATAACTTGACTAAGAGTCAAGATATAAAGATTTTAATTCCCATTCTGGCACTAGCTTCCTTATGACCTTGAGAGATCATATCAGCCTCAGTTTCTACAACAGTGAGATCGTGTGATTTTGTGTACCACCTATCTCAGCAGTGTTAAAGGAATTAAAGGGGAGACCTATTTGATAGAGCTTTGAAAAATATAGGGCACTTTAGAAATGCAATGTATTAATAAAAAAATGGCCACATCTCAGCTCTCTTTTTCTATTTCAGCCCTCACTGTTCCATGGCAACAAACTAAAGAACCCCCAAAACCCAAAACTTGACTTATTTCAAATCTTTAAATTCTCCACTAGCCTCTGGGCTATCTTACATGCCATGACCTTTATCCAAGAGTCTTTCCCATTCAGGGTCCTGCTTTATGTCACAGCAATAAAACATTACTTTCTGGAAGCCTCCCTGTCTATCCCTTCCCCTATCCCAACTCAGCTCAGTTCCTATTCATCTATTCTCTGCTGTCTCCTCTACATTTCTCCATCCAGAAAGCTTAAAACTGTGGTGTAATTATATATTCACTTTCCTATATTTCTCAATAGACTGCAAGATTTGAAAGCTGGAAAGTTATCTATCTTATTCCTCATTGTTTTCCCAGCACCCAGAACATAGTATAGCTTTTTAAAAATGCACAAATTAAATCTGTAACAACAACCAGAATATGAGTCTGTAGGCTTTTCTTTATCACTTTAAATTGGTAGCCAAATAAATTTAGAAGGTGAAGCTTACAGGATGAGGCTCTCTAAGCTTGTTCATAGCATAGATTCTGAAAACTAGAGATCCACTCTTCTTTTTTGGGGGGGAGGGGTGCAATTTCTTTCTATTTTATTTAACAGCTTATTGAGATATAATTGATATGCAAATAACTGCACCTGTTTAGCGATTCACTCTTAAATCCAAAACAGAAGAAAAGGACTGTCCAACAAAAGGCTCTTGAGTCTGTCACAAATATAATATTCTACATATCATGATTAGACAAAGTTATCAAAATTCTTTCCCGGACTAATAAGCCAGATTAAGGACTCCATTTTGCCATATCATCTATGCATAACAAGCTCAATACACACCCTGCAGGTAAGTCCACATATTCTTAGAGCACTTTCAAAATGCATTTCCTGAGAATTCATTCTATATTCTTTAAGAAATTGCTTTGTTGAGTAGAAAATAGTTATCACATCAATGATTAAAGTTTTGCCAAGAGAATTTATTTTTCTAGGTTCAGATATCATCACACATGACAATATTCAAGGATAAGACCACAAAATTTCTTTTCATCGATAAAACACTCGCATCCCTGTAGCGTAAGGAGGAGATGGTATTAGGGCAGTGTATGCAGCAACCACTTTATCACCTTTTCCACTTTCTGAGCCACACTGGTGTTTCTTCCTGCTGGGTATATTCATTTTTAATCATGTTTTCATTGTGCTATTTTCTGCTGTGCTCTAAATTATCGTATGTATACAACCTCTCGCTGCTTTATTCCCTCTAGTCTGTTAGGGAGTACAAAGTCTCCTGGCCTAGGTCTTTTTTACCTTGTGCCAAGTACTTCACCATCTGGACATCCTACTCTATTATCCACCAATCACACTGAGGTCCCAAATTCAACAGTTCTGTTCTTAGACGTGGTAATTTTTATGAAAAAGGAGGAGGCAAGGCACAGCAATTATCATACATTTTCTTGTTTATGACCATTCAAATTCCAGATCTGCTTCTTTTCATTGATATTGAATAGTTCTCTGTTTATTAATGGTTTTTTAAAGTATTGTGGAGTTAAATATTTTATGGTGTCAAGGCGGGAGTAAGATTGACCACATAATACAGGACTGGCTATCTGAGCACCAGCTGGCTCCCCTGCATAGTGGTTACATGTGTTATTTGTCAGTGCATGGAAGTGAAAAACATTCATTGTGAATTCCCTTTTTGTCAAATTCACCTCAATTACACAGTTTTCTTCCAATCAGTTAACTTTCATGACTTGACAGGAAATCAGGTATATTTTTTTTCAGTCTTTTAATAAAGCCGTACTATAATAGTGGTATTTTAAAAAGTCAAATGAATTGGAGAATCTGAAAACATAAAATCTCTACATAGATAATCAGATCAACTTTCATATACTATACATTTTAACTGAAAAATGATTGAGAAGTCAAATATATTTTCATACTGCTTCTTCCTCGTTTCCTTCACTTGAACACACACACACACACACACACACACACACACACAAGGTTTCTTGGCTGCTTTTATTCTTCAGCACCTGTAGACTGTGCACTCCTGCTGTTTTAAATCCCTCTCTGTGCACAGCAGATAAAAATGGCATTGAGACTGCTAACATTATAAATCCCCAAAGTGTTTAGTGAAATGTATGTGGGCCTAGCTTTTGACAGGGATAGAATGTCAACAATGCTGCTGAGTCATATGAGGTATTCTCCTCACGAATACTACCTGCAAGGCCAAACCATCCCGTCATCAAACTTTCCATTTAATATGTGAAATTAATCAGTGTGGTTATCAGTTGGCTATCATGTTTTTGAAAAGGCACTCATAGGCCTACACAGCATGGGTCCTGCAGGATGATTATCACTTCGTTATTCAACCTTTAGGAAGACATACCTAATGCTTGTGTGTGCCAGGTTCCCTGCGGTCCATTGTACTCTGCGGTGGTGGGGCAGAGCTATTTTTCTGCATTATCAACTATATTTCCTGTGCTATCACCACCTGAAGGAGAAGAAAGAGAAAGTAAGCACATCTATAATTTCTTCCTCTAACCTCATATATGCACTATCTCCAGAAAATCATAAAACTTTAAGATGTAGTGTAAGGGTGTCTGCAGATTGGGAAGCCTGTATCCTCACTCCTCCTTTATGCTGGAATCTGCTCCCCCAGTTTTAGCTAATTGACTAGTTTATTCATTAATGATTTCAGCAAAACTGGACTCATGAAATTTATTCATTTATTCATTCATTCATTGAGCATTTATTCAATACTGTGCTCTGAAGATATAACAGAGAAATAAAAAGCAAAAATTACAGCTCTCATAAATTTTACATTCTAGTGGAAGGAGAAAGACAAAGAACAAAAATGGTTAAATAAAAAGATATGATGTTAAATATCGGTAAGTGCCATAGATGAAAACCAAGCAAGAACTAGGGAAAGGAATTGGTGAAGAGAATGATGGAGCTCAGTTAAATAAGATAATCGGGAAAGGCCTCACTGAGGAACAAAGTCTAAGGAGGTGAGTGGAAATCATAGGCGGTGTTGGTGGAAGAGATTTCTTGGCAAAACAAAGAAAGAAACAAAAACCAAACGCCTGTGGATATAAAAGCCCTTAGGTGCATATTGCCCAGCGTGTTTGAAGAGCAGAGACACAGTGGGGCTAAAGCAGAGTGAATAAAAAAGATAATAATAGGACATGAGGTCAGAGAGGTAACGTGGTTGGAGGAGAAATATCTTGTAAGACATTGTAGGTTACTGTAATAAATTTTGCTTTCTTCCTGAGTGGTATGGGCAGCCATTAGTGGATTTTGAAGCATAGAAGTGGCATTATATGATTAACATTTTAAAAGATATATGTGTCCATATATTGTTGTCAATATAGATCTATAGATATGAATAATTTTTCCCCAGATGCTGTGTGGAGAACCAACAATCGGGTCGAGATCAGAAGCAGGGAACATATCGGGAGGCCGTTGCGATTACCTAGACTAGAAATGATATTGTCTTGGATCGTGTTGCTGTGGTGGAGGTAGTAAACAATTAGTTGAATTTTGAATATATTTTGAAAGTAGAGCTGATAGGATTTGCTGCCAGATTGAATATTGGTTATAAAAGAAGAATCAAGGATGACAATAAGATTTTTAGCCTTAGCAGCTAGAAGGAGGGTGTGGCTATAGTCAAGATGGAGATGATTTCAAGAGAAGCAGGCTTTGGGGAATATGACAAATCTGTTTTGGTAATGTTAAGTTTGAGATGCATTTTGAATACTTAAGTAAAGATATTGAGTAGGTGGTCTTGAATGAGCCTGGAATTCAGGGATTTAGGAGAAAAGTCCAGGCTGGAGAAATACTTGTATAGGTCATTGACATTTAGATAATATTTAAAGCCATGATCATCAAGGACTGGATTTAAGTAAGGAAAAAAAAGTCCAAAGATTGTGTCCAGAGGTTCTACAATGTTGAGATGCTGGGAAGTCAAAAGGAATAACTATATAGAAGGGAAACCACCAGAAAAGGGAAGTGCCCTGGAATACAACTGAAGAAGTGCTTTTAGAAAGTGGGAGTGATTCATGAGTAAAATACTGCTGATAAGTAAAGGATGATGAAAACTGAGGATTGCTATTGGATTTAGCAATGTAGAGACTGTAGATGATTTTGACAGAAGTAGTTGGGGGATGAAAGTCTCATTGGAATATCTTCAAGTGAGGATAGGAGAAAAACTGCAGACAGTAAGTATAAACAATTATTTTGAGAAGATTTTTTATTAAATAGAGCAGAGAAGGAGTGATACTTAGGGAGAAATGATGCCAAAAGTGTGTTTGTGTGTGTGTTTCAAGATAGAAAATATCACAAGTGAATTGCACTATATGGGAATGGGTATCATATGAAAATAATCTCACTCTATCTTTGACCTGTTTTGACTTTTACATTTTATTTTCATCATCCACTAAGCTTTCTTACCACCAACTATTATAATTTTCTTGAACTAGGGACTTTGTTCAGTTATCTTTCTATGCCCAGAGCCAGACCATCAGTAAAATTCTGGGTTCCAAACCCCACTTCCATTGGAATATGGTGGAATCATAATATAAATAAAAGAGTCTTTCAAAACAGGGCAAAACAAGTAGTTATTTTTCCTACATGCGGAGATACAAACACCATTTTTCTATATCTCAAAAAAATACCAAAGTTAGCACAAGAGAGGATGCATGTATCTCTTTTAATACCATGGTTATCAGTAAATCTTACTATTTTAGGTTGTGGGGGAAGTGTTTCAATTGGGATTGCTACTGACCAAAAATGTGGATTCATAATTATTTTAAATAAGAAATTCATACTTCTCTTTTTAATATACCACAAAAGAAATGTTTCTGAGGTAGTGACTCCTCAGTAAATATATTTAAATGACCTTCTGAGGTACATTAGAGACTAAAAACTGAAAATTAAAATACACCAATAGGTTTTCAGAAATTTGGAAAGGACTTGGCAATGTCTACTGTATTTGTCAACTATTGTCACAAACAATGCTATAACATAGCACTTATTGATGTATCTACACAGTATCCATGAGGTGGAGAGATGCAGTACGCTGTTAGTAGGAAGGACTACAGAGTCACTAGGCAGGCAGGAAAGAGAGAGGGAGATGTGAAAAACTGTGAATAATGTAATCTGCACTGTTTCTACACTGCTATTGCTGTTTGCTATGTTTTTCTGACTGATAACAAAGCACAGTTCAAGAAATATCCTAAGTAGTAGACATTAAAAATAAAATGATAGTATGGGAAGTAAACTAATATAATTTTAATTATTAAATATAGAATAATGTTGTGGTTGAGACCAGAGTTTTTGGAAACAGGCTGACATGAGTTTATATCTCAGCCCCTTCACTCAATTAACTGTGTGTCCTTGGACAAATGTATCTTCTCTCTCTTTTCATTAAATTTATGATAGTTTGGATTTTACATATTTATGCAAATTTTTTTTTGGTCGGCCACTCCTAGTAAACTGAAAGTTCTACAAAGACATAGACCATATCATTTTGATCACCAATGTATAACTCTCGCTTAGCACACACATAAGAGGGACTCAATAACTACAAGTTGAAGGAAAGAAGGAAGAAAGGAAATGATGAGTAAAGAGTAGCCAGATGAAAGGAGAGAGAGAGAGAGAGAATTCTAGGCAGAGAAAACTGAAAAGTAGGCTCTGAGGTGAGAAGGAATGTGGTGTGGAGACCTGAAAGTGGTCTGCCCACTGTAATTGGCTGAGAGGGAAATGGCAGAAAAGATAGGTTAGAAATAATCAGCACTCTTACGGTGCAGGACTCAAGAGTCTTTTTTTTTTTTTTTTCCCTTGAGTTTCAGGATCTCTCTCTGCCAATAGAAATTAAACTTTATTCCTTATGTAGGAATTAATTTATGTAGTGTCCTTTTTTTTTTTTTATTGCGGTAACATTGGTTTATAACATTATATAAATTTCAGGTGTACATCAGTGTACTTTGATTTCTGTGTAGATTACATCATGTTCACCACCCAAATACCAATCACTACCCATCACCACACACATGTGCCTAATCATCCCTTTCACCCTCCTCTCTCCCCCTCCCCCTCTGGTAACCACCAATCCAATCTCTGTCTCTGTGTGATTGTTTGTTGTTGTTTTTATCTTCTACTTATGAGTGAGATCATACGGTATTTGACTTTCTCCCTCTGACTTATTTCGCTTAGCATAATACCCTCAAGTTCTATCCATGTTGTCACAAATGGCTGGATTTCGTTTCTTATGGCTGAGTAGTATTCCATTGTGTATATATACCACATCTTCTTTATCCATTCATCCCTTGGTCGGCACCTAGGTTGCTTCCAAGTCTTGGCTATTGTGAATAATGATGCAATGAACACAGGGGTGCATGTATCTTTACGCATTGGTGTTTTCATGCTCTTTAGATAAACACTCAGCAGTGGAATAGCTGGATCTTTTGTTAGTTTTATTCTTAGTTTTTTGAGGAATCTCCATACTGTTTTCCATAGTGGCTGCACAACTTTGCACTCTCACCAGCAGTGTATGCGAGTTCCCTTTTCTCCACATCCTCTCTAACACTAGTTGTTTCCTGTCTCGTTAATTATAGCCATTCTGCTGGGCATGAGGTGATATCTCATTGTAGTTTTGATTTGCATTTCCCTGATAGTTAGTGACATTGAATATCTTTTCATCTGCCTGTTGGCCATCTGTATATCTTCTTTGGAGAAATGTCTGTTCAGACCTTTTGCCCATTTTTTAATTGGGTTGTTAGTTTTTTGTTGTTGAGATGTATGAGTTCTTCATATATTTTGGAGATTAATTCCTTATCAGATACATGGTTTGCAAATATGTTCTCCCAATTGTTAGGCTGTCTTTTCGTTTTGTTGATGGTTTCCTATGCTGTGCAGAAGCTTTTTAGTTTGATGTAGTCACATTTGTTTATTTTTTCTATTGTTTCTCTTTCCCAGTCAGACATGGTACTTGAAAGTATGTTGCTAAGACCAATGTCAAAGAGCTTACTGCCTATGTTTTCTTCTAGAAGTTTTATGGTTTCGGGTCTTACCTTCAAGTCTTTAATCCATTTTGAGTTAATTTTTGTGTATGGTCTAAGATAATGGTCTTCCATCCAAGAGCATGGAATATGCTCTTGATTCTTCCAATCCAAGAGCATGGAATATCTTTTGATTTCTTTGTGTCTTCTTCAGTTTCTTTCAACAATGTTTTATAGTTTTCAGTGTACAGATCTTTCACCTCTCTGGTTAACTTTATTCCTAGGTATTTTTTTCTTTTTATTGCAATTGCAAATGGGATTTTATTCTTAATTTCTCTTTCTGCTACTTTGTTGTTAGTGTATAGAAGCGCAACTGATTTTTGTATCTTGATTTTGTATCCTGCAACTTTACTGTATTCATTTATTACTTCTAAAAGTTTTTTGGTGGATTCTTTAGGGTTTTCTATGTATAAAATCATGTTATCTGCAAATAGTGACAATTTCACTACTTCCTTTCCAATTTGGATCCTTTTTCCTTCTTTTTCTTGCCTGATGACTTTGGCTAGGACTTCCAATACTATGTTAAATAGGAGTGGTGAGAGTGGGCATCCTTGTCTGGTTCCTGTTCTTAGAAGGATAGCTTTCAGTTTTTCACCATTGAAGATGATATTAGCTGTGGGTTTGTCATATATGGCCTTTATTATGTTGAGGTAGTTTCCCTCATTACCCATTTTATTCAGAGTTTTTATCATAAATGGATGCTGTATCTTGTCAAATGCTTTCTCTGCATCTATTGAGATGATCATGTGATTTTTATTCTTGGTTTTGTTAATGTGGTGTATCACGTTGATTGATTTGCGTACGTTGAACCATCTCTGTATCCCTGGAATAAATCCCACTCGATCATGGTGTATGATCTTTTTAATGTATTGTTGCATTTAATTTGCTAGTATTTTGTTGAGAATTTTTACATTGATATTCATCAGTGATATTTGCCTATAATCTTCTTATTTTGTGGTGTCCTTGTCTGGTTTCGGTATCATGGTAATGTTGGCTTCATAGGATGAGTTAGGAAGCTTCCCTCCTCTTCAATTTTTTGGAAGAGTTTGAGAAGTCAAAAGTCATTTTTGGTAGTTTTAAGAGTAATAAGATTCTATTGTAATGTTTTAAATGGGGAAGTTATGTGATTAGATTTCCTTTTTAAAAAATAGTACTCGGGGGCCGGCCTGATGGTGTAGTGTTTAAGTTCCCGCACTCTGCTTTGGCGGCCTGGAGTTTGCAGGTTCGGATCCCAGGTGCAGACCTACACATCGCTCATTAAGCTATGCTGTATTGGCATCTCTTATACAAAATAGAGGAAGATTGGCACAGATTTAGCTCAAGGACAATCTTCCTCAAGAAAACAGAGGAAGATTGGAAACAGATGTTAGCTCAGGGCCCATCTTCCTCACCATAAATAAATAAATAAATAAATAAATAAATAAATAAATAAATAAATAAAATAGTACTCTGGTTTCCACCAGAGAAGTTCTGGGAAGATGTGGCTTTGAACATATACTCATCCAGCTGCACACACTTTCCTGCACACACATTCCTCAGAGAGCAGGGCAGACCTTGGGTTCTGTGCATGTCCCAGTAGAGGGATGGTGCTAGGCTTTCTCCCAGGGCCCCACTGAGAGCCTGGAGAGTGCTGTTACAGAGAGATTGACTGGGCTAGGTGTGAGCATCTCTGTTCTTCTTGGCCCTCTGACAGCTAAAGAATAATTGATTACCTGGGCTGGGTTGTACTTCTGCTGCTGGGTCTGGGAAGCTCTAGGAACCGGTTGAACAGAAAGATTCCTCCTGATGCTCCCACTGTCCAGCCATCCCTCAGGGGCAAAGTCTGTCTTCCCTGTGGAAAAGAATGCACGTCATATCACACCAACACATATTCTTGGATTGAAAAATGTTATTTTTCCCAGCTAGCAAATACATAACTGGTAAGACAAAACCTCTTGTCCCAGAAAATCAAGTAGAAATAATACTTCAAAGTATTAAGAAAAAATAAAATGATGTAGAAAACATGAAGGAAAATATAAGACTTGGAAAAAATTTTCAGAATACCTAATATGATAATATTAAGATTTTCAGAAAGAGAAAGAACTGTATAAAAGACAGGCAAATAAGAGAAGACAATTTCCCTGGGCTACAGAAAACTGAACATGCACATTGAAAAGGCAAGAATGTAAGTTCCAAGAGCGCTTTGCCTGTCCTGCTCACCACTAAATCCCCAGGGCAAGAAAGTGCCTGCACATAGTGGCTACTAAATGGATTTTTGTTATGTGAATTAATAAACCCAAAATTTGTTTTTGGCTGAATTTTACAAAATGCTTTTGAGGTATGGTGATAAAATGATATATAGTTTACTTAAGAGAAAGGGGATCAAGATGGAGAACACATTATAACTGTAGTCAGATAGGAAACAGATGATATAATGGGGTTTTCTTCCATATGCCTCAACATTTTACTCTTAATACAAAAGGTTATCAATAATATTTGATCAAATATTATTGATCACTCACAGAGGCTATAGTATCAGTCAGTCATGGTGATGCCATAACAAACTACCAGTGGCCAAAGTGATTCAAATTATACTTAGGCTAAATATGAAAAAAGCTTAAACAAAAACTTTGTAACACTGAAATACTTGGCATATAATTGGATGAATAAAAGTGTATTATTTTTTAGGAAAAAAAAGTGGATATTTAATAGAATACCTTCTTAATTTCTTTTTATAACCCCCTTATACTTGTTAAATTATAAGTAATGGGCTTTGTATTGGCATATAGCCACTGGACACTGTGGGAACAGGAAGGTTACCGTGGAAGAAAGATGCATAGCGTGGTTTTGCCTTAGTTGGAGTATCACATGTCCCCTGCTGAGTGAGGAAGGCAGCATGGTGTCAGAAGGAGAAAATTGAATGTAATGATCTCTGGATTACTTTCTGTTTCTAAAATTTCATGATTTTTTTATTGGTGACTGCTATATATAAGGATGGTTGCTGTTTCTTTAATTCTTGGAAAATTTTACATGCAGTTTCTTCGTGAAGCTACTAATTTCATTGGTTAAGATTTTAATAATGTTTAGACTTGTTAAAAAAGCTGTAGATCACTTTTTAAGTCGCTCAAAAATGAACTATTTTTAGAAAATAAGTTCTCCAAGTATATATTGCAAACTGTATAAAAAAGTATTACAGTCTCCTTCTCTGAATTTGTTTGCCAATAATTCCAAATAATTTCATGTGACTCCCATTCTCCTTTGGTATATAGGAAAGTATAAAAAAAGAAATCACAGCAACTTTTCAAAGGTCTCTCAGGACTGTAAACGTCTCCTTTATGGCTTATATGGGATAGAATCTCTCATGTCATATTTTTAACATGGTTCTAATAGTAAATGTTTATTGACTTGTTTTACTCCAGCCAATTTTCGCTATATCACCCATCATGCTGTATGATGTTAATTCATTACAAATGATGAAATATCCCATTGGAGGTATGAGTGTGCAGTACTGCCAAACTCATGGAAGGCAAAAAGAACATTTTTGTTGGTACTGTGTACACATCTGATGAAAGGTTGCTAAATTGGTCTATAAAAAATCTCTAAGACATTGAACTTATCAGATTTCTTGAAACATAGACTGTATCTTTGAGGCTTGCTTTATAAAAACAGAATGCCGTGTCATTAAACAGAACCAGAACATGATTGTATGGAGAGCAAAATGAAGTTTTCTGTGTTTCTGACTTAAAAATCATATTCCTCTATAACTAAATAGAAAGGCAAAAATAATACCTTTGGCAAAATTGGGGGAATTTTTAACTAAGTACAGAAACATGCAAATAGAGAAAGACCCACATGTAACTTTTGCAAAATGCTAAAGCAGCTTATTCTATTGATTAAATATTAGTTTTTTGGTAGGAAATCTTTGTTGAGGAGCACGTACTTTTAATAAGCAACATGACATTGAGTGCTTTTCTCCCACTAAGAAGTCTATTTTTAACATTTCCATCTAGTTGAATTTTCTGGTCAAATGATAAGGAGCTCTCTAGATTTCCCCATTTCAGCACTAATGCCCTTGCAATCTGATCTCCCACTGAGCTTATTTCCTCAAAGCAAGGTGAATCTTGAAACTATTTTAGTCTCGTGTGGGAAGGGCTTGTAATTTGATGTTTTATTTACTTTTATTTCTCTCCCTTTCATAGAAACACTGTACCAATAAACCAAGAATACTGAGTTTTTAGCTCAAATCAACGCATCCTTTCAAAAATCAACCTTTGGACTACTTTTCTTCAAATGTTTCTAGGGAATTCCAGTTATTGCCGTTCCTCTCTTGCATTTTTTTTTAATTTTCCACTTCAGGTCCCCGGGCAGATGCTAGAGCCCTGGGGAAACTTGAAATTAAGCATTACTTGTGTTTTTTGTCCCTCTCTTTTCTTTTCTTGTCAAACAATCTTTTTTTTTATGGTAGACATACGTACTCTGTACTCCCCTGCCCCACCGCTAGCAGCCTTGATTGAATGGCCTCCTCAGTCTTCTTTTTGGGCAGCAGAAAAACTACTGATCACTCCCTTTTTAAATATCCCAGATGAAATTAGACTGCACTCTGCCTAAGCTACCCAAGAAACAAATATTTGCACTTGGGATAATGTGAAGTGACTAAGGTAGCTCTCTGAGTCTTCCTAAAACGGATGTTCACTTTATATTGTCCTTCTCTTAAAATATCAACTTGGACTAGTTGGAGCCAGATATTTAGAAGCAGTCAGGACTTTCTACCATAATTTAAATCACAGCATGGATGCAGCCTCCATCTCTGCCTCATCATGATAAGGGAATTTTTTATTTTTTTGTCTGCTATTCAAAAGGCTAATGAAAAGACAAGTCAACAAGAGTGGAAGAGAGTTTAGGAAAAGGTAGAGAGTGGCGTTCTGAACCTTATTAAAACAAACTCTCATCTGAAACTCAAAAGCATAGTTTCCTGGGGCCATAGTAAGGATCCACAGTGACATCTTGTACTACTTTTCTCAAATCATGGTGTGTCCTCATGAATTTTGGCCCAACAAGTTGTTCTCTAACCAAGAAGAGTTCAGGAATATTGGGATTCATTAAGGTAAAAAATCCACAAAGTTGTCAGGAAATGAGATTTATTCATTCATTCCACAAATCTTTTGAGTGCCTACTATATTTATTTATGAATAAGACAGTAAGTTTTGTATGTATGCATACATACATTTGCTTATGATTTGAGAGAAATTTTCAACAATGTGCAGTTTTCTATTATCATAAAACATTTTTATTAATAAATATTACTTGTAATAAAGTGGTTTTTATTTCTGAAATTTATTTTATTTAATTCATATAAAAGTAATGTGGGGCCGGCCGGTGGCGCAAGCGGTTAAGTGCGCGCGCTCCATTGCGGCGGCCCTGGGTTCAGGTTCACCGGTTCAGATCCCAGGTGCGCACAGACTCACTGCTTGGCAAGCCATGCTGTGGTGGTGTCCCATATAAAGTGGAGGAAGATGGGCATGGATGTTAGCCCAGGGCCAATCTTCCTCAGCAAAAAAAGAGGAGGATTGGCAGATGTTAGCACAGGGCTGACCTCCTCAAAAAAAAAAAAAAAAAGTAATGTATACACCAGTAAACAAGAATTAAATAGTGCTGGGAGATTAATATAAAAGGAGCCATCTCTCACTCCACCCTCACTGGTCCCCAGACACTATCTACGAAGTCAACCTATAACTCTTAGATCACTTTGTTTGATTTTTTTCCCTTTGCTGTCACCACCGTACTGCTCATACTGCTAATTCTTGACTTATCAATTGGAATATCTCCTCTTTCATTTCTTAAGTTGGATCTACTGTTACCTAAAAACCATGTCTCTTAGATGCCATGTCTTATTACTTCTTGGTTTACCTTTCGAATTTGCTGGAGCACAACTTTAAGCAACTTCCTAAGAAAAGGGTATTAAAAAAGGTAAATCTTCTGAGTCATTTTCTGTTTGAAAATGTCTTTATTTTACTATCTATATGGCTAACAATTTGACAGCTTATGAAAATATATGTTGAATCATTTTAAGAGATTTCTCAAGTAATTAGCATTGCTTATTTTGAATATTGTTTATGTATAAATGACTCTCTCTCTCTTCCTCTCTCTACTTTAACATTCTTTGGTTTCTTTTAATCCTTCTGAAATTTCATGGTGATGTGTCTTCTGTGAGTCTTTTTATATATACTGTTTATATTCTCTATCGAGCCCTTTCATTTTTGTTGTCATTTTCTCTTTTTGTGTCTTCATTCTGCAGTATTTAGTTAACTTTTTAAGCCTTCTATTTGATTTTGGTTTTAAAAATAATTTTGTCAATCGTGTTTTTACATCCAATGTGTTCAGGAGAAAAAAAATCTATCAGTCTTTGAATTGTTGAAATTTAGCAGCAAAAGCTTTTTTTCAGGGAGCCTGGAGCATTACTCATGACCAAGATTAAGAACTAGTAGCAGTAGTGGTTGTAGTAATCATCATCATCATCATCATCCCAGTGTTGGTGATTATGGAATGCTGTTGTGTATATAGATTAATACAACCTTCCTGGAGGGCATTTGTTTAGTAAATACCAAAACTTTAACAATATGAATATCACCTCACCATTAATACACATACAGTCTAGCTCTAGAAATTTATAATTAGGAAATTATAAGAATATCACCAAAAATATATTCAGGAATATGATACCTAATGGCCAATACTGGGAAAATATATCACTTGGGTTATACTTAGGTGTAACAGATGATTCAGTGCAAAGTTCCTGAATTAATTGAGTGACTTGTTATTTCAAATTGAATATATTAAAATGGGGAGATCCAGCATCAGATAATTCAACGGCTCAATAATATCATTAAGAATTCAGATTTAATTCTCATATTGGCCTATTGGCTCTTGTCTACAAATAAACACTGGCAAGAACTATGGTGTAATAGTGATTGGTTAGACTAATCAAGATTTAGACTAATCTTTGAAAAAGTATTCAAGATTATGTTGGCATTTAGCATGGTGGTCAGGCCTGCCGCTGGAATTGATCAGTTAAAGTTTCGACATTCCATATGACAGTACAGGAATGGACCTCAGAAAAGTCTAAAGCTGGGACCCACTGAGCAATGCTTTTGGGTGATTGACGTTCACTTCATTCATTCTCAAAAAGAAGACTCAATAATTGGTTTGATTGTCTTGTGCCCAGCACCTGGTGAAATAGACAGACACATACTCAAGTCTCCGTGTTAGTTAAGACAGAGAGTCGGGCCGGGCTTATTGGACATGGGTGGCAGAGCTCTGGAATAGAAAATGGTAAAGGCAAGCTTCTAAAATCTGGCCAAACCCTCACCAGGTACAAGTGGAATCACTAACACCTCACATACCACATACTTTTGTGTAGCCATCTCCATAAGAGTACATGACTTTTGTCACAAAGAAAAAGTGCCATCCCCTGTGTCCTTTAGCTTCTTTCTATCAACAATATAATCATCCTTGCTAATAATCACGCAGGCGGTATACTATGCAGCCCTAGCGATTACTGTAAGAGAATCGGAAAATACTTAGGACAAACTTTCAAGGATAGAAATTTCTTTTTTCTTTTCTTTTTTCTGTGAGGAAGCTAAGCCCTGAGCTAACATCTGCCAATCCTCCTCTTTTTTTTGCTGAGGAAGACTGGCCCTGGGCTAACATCTATGCCGATCTTCCTCCACTTTATATGGGAGGCTGCCGCAGCATGGCTTGCCAAGCGGTGCCTCCGTGCGCCCCTGGGATCCCAACCGTTAAACCCCGGGCCACCACAGCGGAGCACATGCACCTAACTGCTTGCGCCACTGGGCTGGCCCCCTAGAAATTTCTGTCTTAATAGCACATTTTGTTTATAAAATAAACGTGTTATCTTCTAAATTAATTGGGAATGGATGAGAAAGTAAGAGTGAGATTCAATCTGACAGAACTTCAGTTCAAATAAGCAGTAATCAAAGATGGTATCAGAGACATGAATGTTTAGGTCTGTATAACTTCAGTGGGAGTTTCTGAAATTTATGTGATTTGGTGAAACTCTGAAAAATTCTACAAAATAAAAAAGAAACATAAAAGCAATATCAATATTTGTAGAAGATAATTTAAAATTTATTTTTTGGTATAAGGATATGATAAAAATAACGATAATAAACCACTGACATATATCTACCCAACCTCATTCGTTGAGTAACTGATTCTCTTGCTGTTAAAAGAATAAACTCATGAGAGATTTATATATTCATTGTTTTATATGCAAATGACAGAAGTGGTGCTGAGATAGCAAACTGAATCCAGAGGGGAGTAAATCCCATAGGAAATGTATTTAATTCAAGATTAACAGGTGAAGCACAATCAGCATCAAGGACTGACCACAAGTAACTTCAAACAGCCTGATTTTACCACATAAAATTAAATTAAAGAATTTTCATGAAAGGAAGCTCTCCATTAGCCATCCCTGAAATTCCTCAGAATTTAAAATATAATTTTTAAGCGAAAGAAAATACATAAGCTTGATCCACCTGCCAATATCTCATATTATAACACTATTCTTCCTTCTTTTCCTTTACAGCAAACCCTTTCTCTCCAATCCAAAAAACTTGAACAGGTTTCACAAGATAATTAAATTGCTAAGAACATGCAATATACTCAGATTCAGCTGTCAAGTGTAGGTCAAATAATTGAGGTCCTTTCTCCCTTTAGAAGAAGAAAATATTTATAGGCTGTCCAAATGCCTTGTCTCTTAAAGCTATTAGTTTACAAATTAATGGCTAAGTGCAAAGCCAAGAGAGGCCATTGACCTGGATTTGAATCATAGCTAAAACATTTACTAATTATGTGATTGTGGCCAAGTCATTTAAAATGCCTAAGCCTCAGTATTTTTCTCTATCAATCTACATTTCTTGTATCGTTGTGAGGAATAAATTAAATAACGTATGTAAAAAGTTACATAAAGTTTTCTGACAATCTTAGCATATGGATCTAGTATGGATTACTATCCAGGCAAAAATTCATAGAAATCATTGATAAACTATGACCAAAAATTTATTATATATCTAATTTCAAAAAAACAGGAGAAGGGGGGCCAGCCCAGTGGAGTAGTGGTTAAGTTCACATGCTCCGTTTCTGGCAGCCTGGGGTTTGCAGGTTCGGATCCCAGGCGTGGACATACACACCGCTCATCAAGCCACACTGTGGCAGGCATCCCACACAAAGTAGAGGAAGATGGACACAGATGTTAGCCCAGGGCCAATGTTCCTCATAAAAAAAGGAGGATTGGCAACAGGTGTTAGCTCAGGGTTAATCTTCCTCACTAAAAAAAAAAAAAAAAAAAAACAGCAGAAGGAAAGCTCTGTCTCAAATTAAAAAAAAAAAAAAGAATGTCAAAATAGAGAACACAAGTTGACACTGGTGACCCTTACCAGGCATCAGACCAAGACAGTAAACACACTGAGGGCTTGGTTTTTGTCTGGAATATGGAGAAAAGTAGCCTTAAGTACAGGCAAACTAGAAGCTATAAATAAGGCCACTCATAAAGCCAGGGCACTTGAAACAATATATAACCTTTGAAAAAGAAGGAAAAAAAGTACAGAATGAAGTTTTTCCTTTCTTTTTGCTATAGATGTGCAAAATAAAAAGACCTGTGAAAACTTGAAACCCCATCCTGGACCCAACATAAGGGATCAGAATTCCATAAAAAACAAAACTTTAAAACTTTATGTAAATGAAAAAAAATATCTGGAAATGAAAAATGAAACAGTGATTTTTTTTTTAAAAATAAATAGCATAAGAAGATTTAAAACAACTGAAGAAAATTAGAAAACTATTAGACGTGAGGAAATACGCATTCCTGAGGCACAGAAAGATAAACAGATGGGAAATGGGAAGGAGAGAGAGAGAGACATAGACAGTTCTAACACATTTCTAATGGTAGTTTTCAGATGGAAAAATAGACGGAGTATGGGACGGGGTATAGCACAAGAGAATGGACTAGAGCTTTACGGATATGAAGAAACAAAACAAAGAAAAGATCCAAATGCATAAATTGAAGAATCACAAGACCTAAGCAGATAAAATACCTAGAAATATAATAGTGAAAACCAAAAGGAATGACAATTAGATGCACTAGAGCAAGAAATAAAAGGGCAAGAGTCAATGTCACTATATCTTTGATTTTCTAAGAGTAAAAGAAAATTTCTCAATCTAGTTTTCTATATTTAGCTCAGGAACACATTAACCATGAGAGCAAAATGAAAATATTTTTCAGTAATAAGAGACAATAGTACTTACAATCTGACATTAATGGAATGAATAATGGCTCTAATAAAAAATAAGTGAAAAAAAAATTAAATAAGGAATTTCTGCTTCTGGCCAAGATGGAATAACAAGAATCAGTTATATGCTCCCAAATGAAACAATAAAAAAATTAATAAAATTACATAAAGATACTTTTTAAGATGCTGGACATCACAAAATAAAGGAAAAAGATTCCATAGAAATGAGGAAAAAAACATGAGCCTGTCAACAAAAATATCTGGAATACAAGAATTTAGTTAGGAAAGCTTTATTGCTCATGCAGTTTGCAAACCGGGGAGACAAAGCCTTTGGAACAAATCTAAAGTACGTTCTGAAGAGGGGAAGGCACAGTGAGGGTCTTAAAGGATAAAGCCACAGAAGCCACAGGAATGTTTTAGCAGTTCCTCTGTTAGCCTATCCTCACGTAGAAACCAGTGTCTTTTGCTGATTGGTTGCTGGGTCAGGGTGAGGTTAGATTGGGCTTGGCGACCTAGATGGGGAAGGGAACACCTGGTTTTGGGTACAAGTTGAGGTTTTTCTGAGAAGAGAGTATGTGAATGTACCTCAGTCCTGGCATGGCCACTTGACTCTGTTTTGTTTTAGGTCCTGGTTAGCCACACAGAGTCCACAAAATCTTCTCTTTTAGGAGTCCTCTATCTTTTCTTTTAATTCCACAGGCCTAGGAAGACCCAAGCTTACTGCATTAAGAGCATTTACAGTCTGGACAAGAACAAACCCAGGTGTAGACCCGCAGATCCCTACATTAGTAACATGAAGCTAAGAATCCTGGGAGATCAAAGCAGCAATAGTTCACAGCACAGAGTGCAGCTGAGGAAAGAGTTCCACAGAGAGAGAATTCTGGAAATCAGTGAATGGTTCCCCTGCATGTTCAGCTGAGTACTTACTGATGCGTGCATGTGAGGAAACTAACGAGACCAGGGAAACAACACCTGAAAGAATTAGAAGTAACAGTGATTGATGCTTACACTGAGCTGGGAGTAGTACCTGTTCCCATCAATGATACTGGAAAACCTCATGATTCACAGAACATTCGTTCAAGTACACAGAAGGACCTGACTTCAATAGTGGGATATAATTAGCCCACAGTCTATGCAGTGCTCCATCCTGCCTAACAAATCTTAAAAGCAAGACCCAAAATTATCAGTGTTTCTGCATAACTTAACGGTGTTCTGGAAAAGAAATTCAAAAATATTTATAGAAATTCAAAAATATTCAGCATCTAACCAAGCATGAAAGGAGGCAGGAAAAAATATCCTTTGATGAGGGGAAATCTCACTCAATCAAAAATGACCTATAATTGATATAGATATGGGAAATTAGCAGAGAGAACATTAAATAAATTATTATAATTTCAATACCTATGCTCAAAAAGTTAAGCAGCATCATGGAACATATAAAAAAAGACCCAAATCTGCATTTTAGAAATCAAAACAATGTGAGATGAAAATACACTGGATAGGTTTAATGGCAGATTTGACATTGCTGAAGAAAAGATCAACAAACTTAAAGATAATAGCAATAGAAACTAACCAAAATGAAACACAGAAGAAAAAAGAGAAAAAGAGTAAAAATATGACCACAGAATCAGTGAACTGTGGGACAACCTCAAGCAGCCTAATGTATGTGTAATAGGACTCCCCAAAGAAGAAAAGAGGCGAGAGGGCAGAAAAACATCTGCAGTAAAAAATAATCAAAAAATTCAAAATTTGATGAAAATAAACAGTAAACTCTCCAAAAATACAGCTGATACCCCAAAATAGGAGACCTGAAGAAAACTACAGCAAGGTACATCATGAACAAATTGTTTAAAACTAATGATAAAGAAATATATTAAGGGGCCGGCCCAGTGGCATAGTGGTTAAGTTTGCACGCTCCGCTTCTGTGGCCTGGGGTTGTGGGTTCGTATCCCAGGCACGGACCTATACACCGCATATCAACCATGCTGTGGCAGTGTCCCACATACAAGATATAGGAAGACAGGAATGGATGTTAGCTCAGGGACAATCTTCCTCACATGCACATACAAAAGAAATATGTTAAAAGCAGCCAGGGAAAAAGAAACATTATATACCAAGGAACAAGGGTAGGGATGACAGCAGATTTTTCATTGGAAAAAAAAAAGGTGCGAGTGGAGAAACATCTCTAATGTAGTGAAAGAAAAAACTTGTCAACCTAAAATTCTATAATAAACATATAATTTTTGAAAAAACAAAGGCAAATAAAACTTTTCAGGTATATAAAAACCGAAAAAATTTATGACCAGCAGATCCACACTACAAGAAATATTAAAGAAAGTTCTCCAAGTAGAAGGAAAATGATACTAGTTAGAAATACGGATTGCCACAAAAGAATGTAGAGCAATGCAATTGGTAATTACAAGGGTAAACATATATGCATTTATTTAAATTTTGTCAAAAGATAATTGACATAGCCCTATATTTAATAAAGAATTTGAATCAGTAATGAATAACTTTCCAAAAATTAAAGCACCAGGCCAAGATTTGTTCACCAATGAACACTTGACAGCACTACAAATTCCACTGATATTAAAATTAAACTAAAGGAATATTTGAGCAACTACAAATAAATTTGCAACTTCTGTGAAATGGAAAAATTTCTTGAAAATATAAATGATCTAATCTCATTCCAGAGAAAATAGATAATTTGAATATCCCATTAAATGAATCCAGTTTATAGTTTAAAATCTTCCACAATGAAAACAGCCTCACTGATGAATTTTACCATTTAAGGAAAAATAATACAAATTCTACAAAAACATTTCCCAAAAAGTGAAAAGGAGAGACTACTTCTCAATTCATTCTATGAGATTAGTGTTACCTTTACATAAAAGATACACGCTCAGAAATTTAGTGTATAAATTATTTTTTAATCCACTGTGGTACATTATAGATTGAAGTATCTGTGCATTAGCCCTTCCTAAACTTGGAGAAACCATTAGGGTACATTAAACATATTAATATTATTGCTCTGAATTCTTATAAGCAGAATAAACTATTCTGTAGTCAAAGAAATATCTCAAGTTTCCTCTAATGAGTTTGCTTTGTTCATTGTGCCTTACAATTGCATTGCTAATAGCAGTCTTCCAAAATACTTCAACATTTCTATTAATTTTCAAGGGCCAAAAAATTTTGACTGGATGTGCCTCTATTTGTATGGAAGGAGAGTCCTTGGACACTTACATATGTTATTATATATGCAGAAACATAAGGCTTTTAGCAGTTTTTCACAAAATAGACATTAGAGTTTAAGGAAGCATTCTTATTTTTCCTATTATTGAGTTCTTCATTCCTGAATTACTCTCAATGTTAAATGACAAGATCAAAAAAATAAGCACTATTGCAGAGAAAATATTTGTTTTAATATAGAAAGAACACAGATGAGCATACATAGTAGTTTGAAGACATAAATCATTTCCTTATCCTAACAAATCTAAAAGAAGAAAAATTATATGTGGGCTATATCAATAACTGTTTTATATATTTATGCACTAAAAACAACAACAAAACCATAACTAGGTAAGCGGAGATTCTGGATATACAGGATGGCATTCCTATTAAGAACCAAACTGTCTTAGACTCTGTGCACAGAATAATTGTTAACGTTTCTCCCTCCTCTGTTCACTCTCACTTGCCCAATCTGAAAGTTCTTCACTCGGCTTTTCATGAGTTCCCTTACCTTGATAGAGCCAGCATACTCAGATTGAAAGAACTAGTAAAAGCTGTGCGCGCAGCAGGGACTAGGGGAGCATCCGAGTCCACTGGGGGCTAAAGAACAGAGCTGGGAGGAAGAGCATTTTCATGCCTGTGCTTCCGCTAAGTAGCCTCAGGGTTCACTCCGTGTCTAAAATGAAGCCTTGTACCAAATCATAAGTTTCAAACCCACAAGGGTTCTTTGAGCTTTCCTGGAAACATCTCTAATGATGGGCTTTTAGGGGGACAAGGGGAAAGATAAGAGTAGGTCTGACCCCTATTTTAATAAAGCAGCTTTGCTCTTAGCTATTTTATATTGGGACTTTCATGTGAGTTAAAAACAAAAAAAGCTTTGAGAACTGCTAATCTAAGCAGTCTCTGGGGTCTTTTCTATCCCTAGAATGCTATAAGGTTTTATTCCATTAGTGCCTAAGTAAGAAGTTAAGAGGAGTTAAATGGTTTTTTTTTTTTCCATTAACTAAGAGGAGTTAGATTTTTTTTTTTTCTCTCAACACATCATCTTAACTATTTGACATGCATTTTAATATTCTTGTCACCTCCTGCACCCAAGTAACCTAATCACAGATTTCTAAATAAAGCATAGAAATTCTGCTAGCCCTGCAATTCCTTTAATTCTGGTTTGTTATCACAATATATTATTTTTAAATTCAAGATCCTCTGTGTCCTTACAAGTGTCACATCAATATAGTTTCTCTATTGAAAATGTGGGATATTACAGATTGACGTTTCAATGTGATATATATTGGAATGGCCACAGCAATATAGTTTACTGTCACATATTCTCTACTCCAAGAAATAAAATACAAACAAGATTTATTTTGTTTCTGTCCTATTTTTCTCTCTCTGGGTCTTTTGTGATGCATCTTCAAGTAAATATCAATTTTTTGATAATTAATCTGGAACAAGTATCTCATCTTTCTGCCACTATATTTTCTTTGCTGCTGATGGACCTTAGTAAGACAGCCAAACAACTGGCCATAGCTCTCCTCCAATTAAGATTACTGCTGATATTCCCATTTCATCCTGAGGAAAAAGAAACTCTTCTCCCTAAATCACCAGTGCAGGCCTGAGATGACACCGTGGTGTTTTAACAGGACTTTCTGTTGGCTTGAGAGGTAAGGAAAACCCTTGGTTCTCGCCATGCATCCTGTCTTGCCTATCTCAATAGCAATGGCATATTTGCACATATACCAAATCTGGCTCATTCAACTCCACAAAACTCCATGAAGGAGAGCAGGCCAGACTGAGCTGCAACTAGCCCCATTCCACAGTCTTTTCTTCCAGTGTGAGATAAACAAATGAGGCCTCCCTATGCTTTCTTCTTGAAGGCTTCTATTTTCTGTTGCTGATCCCTTATGAGAAATTACCAGCATTAGAATTTTTAACCCATGCTATCCTTCCAATTGTGTGGATTCATTGGGAAAAGCCTAACCCATTCCGCTTATATTCCTGAATACTCCTTTTATTCTCGACAAGAAAAGCACATTTCTGCTAATGATCTCAATCTGTGCTACTAAACAGAATTTCTCGTGAAGGGGAGCAGAATATGCCACTCCAAAATATGCCACTGGGGTACAAAGATTACCTTGAGCTGAAGGCAATTGAAAGAAGCAGATACAAGGAAAGGTCCCTGCCCTCCCCCATTTGCCTAAAAGCAGGACACAGATTTGTAAAAGTGTCCCCTCCCAGCTCTTTACCAAGAAGGACAGAAGTTAGTCACCAGAAACAACTCTAGACCTGTATCAGTCCAGAGACTGTGCCAGAGGAATCTACACAACAAACCTTGTTAAAACTAGCCCTTATCTACCATTAGTTTCCCCATATATTTGCTTTCCCATACTTTGCTGCCCTCAGAAGCTCAAAGTCCTCTTCCTTTTTCTTGTCACTTCTCTCAAAATGTATTGTTCTTTTGTTAGGAGGCTATGTAAACCCATGATCTAATCATGGCTTTGAGTTACTCATCACTAAGTATTCCCATGTGTATGTACAATGCACAAGATAATAAACTTCTGTCTGTTTTCTTCTTGTTAATCTGTCTTTTACCAGTCTAATTACAGGGCCCAGCCAGAGAACCTAAAATGGGGAGAGGAAAAAGATTTTGTTTTCCTTCCCTATCTTAGCATCACAGTCTGAATCATCTACATTTGGTTACCTCTCTGAATCCAGGGCTTTCCCAAGAAAAATAGGCATAAATAACATAAATATATAAATAAAAATAATTTGCATAAATCACCTATGGAAGTGGCTTATCTCAGAATAAAGAAAGGGCCAGCCTCAAAGCAAATAACCAGTATTCATCTTAAAAGTCCATAGCATGCAACTCAACTCCCAAAATAAACATTTCCAGATTTACAAAGCAGTCAAGTGTTCCAAAGAACACTTGTGACATTTACGTACATACAGACACATTTTAGTTGAGAATTTCGTGTGGGACAGCCGCTGTTCCAAGACCTTTGCATTCATTATCTCAATTAATCTTACAGCAACACTGGAATAGGTATTACCACATCTATTTTAGAAATAAAGAAGTGAGGCATGGAGAGTTGCCCAAGATTAACAAGGTAATAAGGAGGGTACTAGGACTCCAGGTTTACCTCCAAAATATGCCATCTTAAACAAACTGGTACTACAATTCCATGTGAGAGTTGACCTTGGAGATTTAAAATGCTTCTATGAGCACATAGAAAGGGGAGAAGGAACTAGAACATAGCTTTCTACTGTGATGAGAGCTACTCCACAATCTCCTACTGAAAGAGGTGTTATAGGGCAGAGGTCAAGACCTTAGACAGTGGAAGCAGACTGGCTGGATTTGAAACCAGATCCTTCGCTTGCTATTTCTTTTACCTTAAGCTACTTACTTATGCTTTATCGGCCTCAGTTTCCTCATCTGCAGATTTGAAGAAAATGAATACCTATACCACAAGACTGTTCTGAGGATTAAATAAGTTAATGCATGTCGTGTACAAAGCACTCAATAATTTCAGGTATCATTACTTTTATCTCCTTGAAAGATTTTGCATAACTTTCCGAACTGCTGCTCGAGGCATGGTGATGGGATAGAATGTTAGGGAATGGCCTACCTGAAACTGTATGAATGGTTATGAAAGGCTGTGGATAGGGGAGGACAAAAAGATGACAGAGAGGGTTAACAATATTTTGTTTTAGATTATTCTTGAATAGAAAACATCCTTAAAAAGAGGAAAATTTTGAGTTAGTTTCTTGACAAAAAAATAATTGAGAAAAAAATGCTTTGCAAAGGAGGGTAGTGAAAGAATGAAAAAACAAAAAGAAAAATCTTATGAGCAAAGCTTTAAATGCAAAGAGCTAAACTAAGAGAGTGATGAGCATTTCACTTGAAAATCACTGGGAGTAGGAATAGAATGTGACCCTTTCGGGAGTGTTTTAAATACTACCTTCTTCTGAACAGTCTGTCTCCAAGGTTCTTTTATATTTAATTTAACACAAGCTTTGAACAGGTTTGCACCTTAAAGACTAGGCATTTCTGTGGAATGCAAAGAACATTTATCCAGTGATGGCATTGAAAGGGTCAAGCTTTTTTTCAGCAACTGTCACATAAATCAAGCACAGAAAGGGTCAAAAATCTTGGAGACTTCAAATTTAATGGTCAGTCCAACGGCAGAGAGAAAAGTGGCCTGCAGGGGTCAGTTGTCACCTCAACACGGCTGTTTGTCAAGGTCTTTACTCTCTGCAGCCCTCTCACCAGGAGTCACTTTATCAAACTTGCCTTTTAAAATGATGGATAATGGGCCATTTTGATTAAAATTGAGAGCATAAAATAGCAGAAATTGTTTTATCATAAATGCAAGACTTTAACCCAGAATCTGAAGGAGAGGCAGTTTGATACAATCAGGAAAACAATCAGAGCCTGAGGAGAGAACATTTGGGTTCAAGTACAGTCTTGATTCTGCAGAGAATTATTTCAGATATGCAAAAGCTTCTAGTCAGTGCTTGAAAGTCAGAGGGCATTCATTAGACTGTAATGTCTTTCCGAAATTGGGTAGACAACTTACATCTTTGAGCTCTAATTTACTTATCTGTAAAAGAAGAGGATTAGACCGAATAAATACAAGATATTTTATTATTTTCATCTGGTCTAATTCTTGCCTTTTACACTGAGCAGGATTGTGACCTGTTTGTCTACGTTTCCACTACTGATTTCCATTAGCATACAGGACCTTCATCTTTTCCTCATAGAACCATGTTCCTGCAAGTATATTCTAGCCTCTTTGCCAAAATATAAAGTCCAAATTTTGAAGAATGTAATAATGTGACCTTAATTGCAAGCTAAAAAAATTCTGGACCAGAGAGAAGACCTTTTATTTACTAACAAAGCATTTTGCATTGGTTCCGTCTTTCAATTCCCCACAAGGCAATGTGATGTGGGCCATGTCTTCCTCCATGTTTAGGGATTTGCACCTCATGAGAAGAACCTTGAAATTATGAAATTCCAAGCTTATATAGAAGCTGCTGGCACCTCTGTCCATCCTTCCCTCCGGAGAGAGAGAGAGAGCGAGAGGGAGAGGGAGAGTGAGTGAGAGAGAGTGACTTTTGCTCTGGAAAGGAGTGGAGGAGGAGGAGAGATCCCTAGGTTTTTATTATCCTTTGTGTTTTTAATTTCTAATTCCAGTTGTTCATACTGGTATATAAGAAGGCATTTGACTTTTGTACATAAACTTTGTATCCAACAATCTTGCTATAATTGCTTATTTGTTCAAGGAGTTATTTTGTTGATGATTTGAGATTTTCTACATAGACAATCATCTCATCTCTGAACAATGACAGTTTTATTTCTTCCTTTTCAATCTGCAAACCTTTTATTTCCTTTTATTGACTTCTTGCACTAGCTAGGCCTTCCAGTAAGATATTGAACAGGGGTGGTAAGAGGCGACATCCTTGACTTGTTCCTGATCTTAGTTGGAAAGCTTCTACTTTCTCGCCAGTAAGTATAACATTAGCTGTAGTGTTTTGGTAGTTTTTGGTTCTTTATCAAGTTGAGGAATTTACCCTATATTCTTGGTTTGCTGAGAGTTTTTATCATGAATAAGTGTTGGATTTTGTCAAAGATTTTTTCTGTATCTGTTGATATGATCATGTGTTTTCTTCTTTGGTCTGTTGATGTGATGGATTACATTAACTGGTTTTCAAATGTTGAATCAGCTTTGCACACCTGGCATAAATTCCACTTGGTCATGGTATATAATTCTTTTTATATGTTGTTGGCCTTGATTTGCTAATATTTTGTTGAGGGCTTTTGAATTTTTGTTCATGGGAGATAGTCTCTGTAATTTTCCTTTCCTGCAATGTCTTTGTCTAGTTTTGATATTAGGCTAATGCTGGCTTTATAGGGTAAGTTAGGAATAGTTTCCTCTGTTTCTATTTTCTAGAGACATTCTAGAGACAATATAATTTCTTCCTTAAGCGTGTGGTAGAATTCACCAGTGAATCCATATGGCCAAGTGCTTCCTGTTTTAGAAAGTTATTAGTCATTGATTCAATTTCTTGAATAGATATAAGTCTATTTAGATGATCAATTTCTCCTTGTTTGAGTTTTAATAAATTTTGTCTTTCAAGAAATTGGTCCATTTCACTGAAGTTATCAAATTTTTATCATTTGTAGTGTAAGAAAATGTGTAAACCTTTCTGGAGCAATTCACTAACTTCCAAAGTATTTTTGTCATTCAATTATACCCGAGCACAGCTTGCCAGTAATTTTTGTAGACAAAACCCTGATTTTGTAGAAACATGAAAATATTCAGAGTGTTGTCTCCAAACACTATCATTGATTCAGCATCCTGTGTTATTGGTCATTTGTATGGCCCTTTTTAATCTGCACTGATATACCTGTCACATTCTATTCCTTCTTCCTTTCTATTCTTTTTTTCTAAGTGTCAATGACATCCTATAATCCTTTTTATATATGAGAATATAGCATTTCTTTGTATTTTGGGATTAATTAAGTATATTTGAGCTGAAATTGTTTAGGTAACCCATATTTGCTAGATAGTATCAATAAATCATGGTGTTCAACTTTTCCTTTGTGGGGGATCAGAATTGGCCACCCCAAAGTGTGTCTCTTTGGCATGTGGAATATTTTGGGTTGGTTACTTTTAAAAACTGCAGACATGGGAGAAGCTCTGAAAAGTAGAAGTTACCCTTTGTAAGAGACATTTACATTTGTAAGGGAAATCTCCATTTGTAAAGGTATCTCCCTCTCTATACCAGGAAGAAGGGGGGATGACCTTATCTTTAGAAACTCTTATCAATGCATTAGGTGAGGACTTAAATCTGCATAGTAACTTTACTCTTGTTTACTGTGCTTTTCTGGTAGTCTCCCATAGCTGACTCCCCCTACCCCCAACATCCTACTTTATCATGAAGATGGCATTTAAGATGAGAGCCCCCGCCATTTTGGCAAGTTACCCAGTTTTTCCTGGGTCTCTCCCATGTATACATGTTATAAAGCTTTGTTTGATTTTCTCCTGTTATTCTGTCTTATGTCAATTTAATTTGTACCCCAGCCAGAAGGACCCAGAGTGGGTAGAGGACATGTCTTCCTCCCCTCCACTGTACATGGTTTCCTTCTGGCAAAGTTCAATCTCAGTCAACAGAACCCACTTCCCATCTGCAAATTTAGCAGTGAGGCATATATGAAAATAGCATTCTACCATAAAAATAATGGTGGAGACCAAATATTTCATAATAATTCTAGTTTACACTGAAAAGATTGTTCTTTTTCTGGTTAATGATTAATGGCATGGGGTATGGTGATCTTTCATAAGTCTTAGATGTGAAGGATTCCTATAAAACCATTTATATTGTTTATTTATATTAGGAATTGTCATTCAAATTAAAATGAAGAAACTATACATCACCACCATTATACCATGTTCTCTAAATATGAAATGATTTCCATTTCTCTCTTATTTATTATTAATCTTTTCAGAAAAGTGAAGTAATCAATCAGGCGTGAGAATACGAAGCAGCATCATTTCACACATCTAATGTGAAAGGAGTATTGGTAAGAGTTTCAGGGAAAGGAAATAAATAAGTAGTTTGGAATTTTTTGTATTTGTCAAGTTGGTTCAGTTGGAAATTATTTTAAAATTCAAGTTTTGAGATCTAACAGAAAATATAAGTAATTGAGAAATAGGTACACACATTGAATAACATTAAGAATAGACTTCTTTGTTAGAAGAATACTAAGCTCTAAGCTTTGTGGTAAGCACTTTACATGAATTATCTCATTTATTTCTTAAAACAACACCATAGGAAACAATCAATCTATCCCAATTATATATATTAGGAAACCAGGGTCCAGAGATATTTAATAATTTACGCAGATCATAGAAATTGTAAGTGACAAAGTGAGCACTTAATTCCCACTCTCTCAGACCAGTGCTATAGTCTTTAAAATCCTATATGATACATATTCCCCATTTCTAAAAGGCTGCAGTATTGATGCATCATCTACTCTATGATAAAAAAGTCACTTTTCTTGTGGATTAGTTTAATTTATAAAGCAAATTGTTTTACAAATTGGTGACACAAATTACGTATGTAATTGATTACTTTATTATTGATGAATTGATTTGGTTGTGGAGAAATACTATCTAGATTCAGTAAACAACAAAAATCGTATCCATAAAATTATTACATAGTCTTACTAATCAGTAACCTTAAGAGAGACTTAATCTGTTTATTCTACCCAATTTTCATGAAAGAAAATCTGACTAGGAACATTGCTACTTTAAGTGACCTCCAATATAAACTCCTAACATCTAATAAACTATGTTCTTCTTATTTACCAATATAAGGCTTTAAAGTATTAAAATGCAAAGTTGAAAGACTATTGTTTTATAGTACTCTAATCACTTGGTACTTTCTCACTATTTTTCTCCCGAAAATGACTTCACTTCACTATATTTCAATAAAGCTAATTTTTAATAATTATGAGCAGCTTCTTCAACATTCCTTGCCAGGCCTGGTGATTCTCCTGCCCTCAACAGCAAAATTAATCTTTTTAAAAATATTTCGTATTTTCTACAACTAAAACAAAAACAAACACAGATTTGTTTTTGCGATGTCATTTTATCCTCCAATATGGCCTATATTTTGTGTTTTATTCCTTTCAAGATCCAAAATCCTGGAGTAATGTTTGTAGATAATTGCAAGTGTGATCTTATACGCAAACTGATTAGTGGACTCAATAAATGACATAGAGATATAGCTAGAGTGAATATAAGTTGGTTTTTCATTGATTTTTGAGAAAAGCAACTTAGGTTTTATTAAGTTTTACTTTCATTTAAAAATTATTCCCTAATTAGATTTTGAAAACGTCCTGATATTTCACTTCTAAATTTCTCTTTTTAGAAGAAAATTCCACTTCCAGCCAGTGTTTGCCCTCAGGCCTTGAGTCAACAAAATAGAAGAAACAGATGATTTCAGATTTTAGCACATTTCTCTCAGTGCAAAAAAGAACAAGTGGACAAAAATGAATAATGGTCAGATTTGAATTAGTTAATCCTATCTGCCCAACAGGGAATAAAACATTCTCTGCAGGGAGACAGCATCATCTAAAGTGTATTATGCAAATGTATAAAATGTATTATGCAAAATGTCCTATATTCAGAATACTATTAAGATAAATTAAAGAAAATCTAAGACCATAATCATAGAGTAGAAGGCTGAATACAGTAAAGTTATGGATCCAACTGAATTTTATCTACAGGTTCAATGGAATTGCACTTAAAATTCTCACAGTCTATGTTTGATGGAAACTAACAATCTTATTCTAACAGTCATTCAAAAAACTTGGGAAGTGAAGGAAAAGAGCAAAGAAAAACTATTAGAGAAATAAATACCCTGGAGAACTTATGCTACCACATATTAAACTTAATGAAGTGAATATAATTTTATTGCGAGGATAGAAAAATAGAACAATGGAAGAACAATCTGGAAACACATCCACACAGGCATGGTCACTGCTTTTATGACAAATGTGACTCTGCTGTTCATTTGGGAAAGAATCATCTTTTCAGTAAATGATGCTGGACCAATCTAATATCTGTATTAAAAAACTGTAAACCTTAGTTCACATGAAAATAATTCTGGATATAGCGGGAAGATACTAACTAGAAATCTTAAGGATAAAATTATCAGAATATTTTCATATCCTAATATATGCACATATTTATTAATTTGACTAAATAAATAAATGCATAAATAAATAAATGCTTAGTCTTAAAAGAAAGTTGATAAATTAGATATAGACTAGGTTAAAATGAAGACGTCCTACTTATTAAAAGATTTCATCCTAGAAGTCAGAAGTTAGATGGAAGAGTGGGAGAAATAATGGACAATATATTATATTTGACAAAGACTAGTAACCATACCATAAAATAAACTACACATCAACAAAAAATTGAGACAAGCATAACAAAAATACACAAAAGAATTGAACACGACCTTACTAATTAGTTCATCTATCAAACCAATAAACATACGAATAGCTGCTCAACTTCATTAGTCATCGGGTATATACTAATTAAAATTTCAACATGATACCACTATATACAATCAAAATGCCTAATTTTAAAAAATGAACAACAAGGGCCGGCCCCATGTCGCAGTGGTTAAATCCAGCACACTCTGCATCAGCAGCCCTGGTTCACAGGTTCGGATCTCAGGTGTGGACCTACACCACTCATCGAGCCATGCTGTGGCGGCGACCCACATACAAAATAGAGGAAGACTGGCACAGATGTTAGCTCAGGGCTAATCTTCCTCAAGCAATAAAAGAGGAAGATTGGCAACAGATGTTAGCTCAGAGCAAATCTTCCTCGCCGCCCCCCCCCAAAAAAAAACAACAACGATACCAAGTATTGGCAAGAATGTAGAAAACAGAATTTCTCATATAGTGCTGGTAGAAATGTACATTGGTGTACCCATTTTAGAAAATTGTTGGCAATATTTACTAAAGCTGAACGACTACATACCCTATGACCAGCAATTCCATTCTCTGTCATTGACCCAACTCAATGTATACGTTTGTTCACCAAAATCAACATATAAAATGTTTATTGCTGCACTATTAATATAGAAAAACAAAAATAAGCCAAATGTTTATTAATGATAGAACAGGATAATTCTATTTTGGTACATTGATACAATGAAATACTCTACTATAGTGCATATAATAATGACGGAACAATGCTACATGCAACAGAATGAGTAAATTTCACAACAATAATGCTGAGGAAGTAAAAGAGAGTGAGTATATTTAAGGTGAAAACAGGCATAACTAAAAGTCACAATCATGCTTACTTTTGGAGGACATAGTGACACTCTCCAGGATACTGGCAATGTACTATTTCTGGATCTGGAGGCTGGTAAACAGAAGTGTTCACTTTGTAAAAATTGATTGTTTCGCTGGTGATTTGTTCACTTTTCTGTATGTCTGCTATCCTTCAATAATCTAAAAAAGTGACTGATTCTCAATTTACATTAAAAAAGAATTTTTAGTTTCTTAATGAAAAACCATGTATGTTTATAACTATAAGAAATTAGTAATACTAAGTATCCCACAGCTAAAATTATTGCAGAAATTTAGGAAGCTCCATGTTTCTGCTTCCTCCCTAGGGAGAAAAAAATAGAGTGATTCATAAAATACATTCCATTAAAGTTTAAAATATGCAGAATCTAAGCAGCTACCTACCACTTATTTAGTGACAGTATTTACTTTCAGGTAAAGTATCTAAAAGGAAAATGTCTTTTGAGTGCTGAATTAGCATATGAAATCACATGTACATATTGTTAAATGTGTTGTAAGAGTAAAAAAATAGAAGTATATATCTATCCTAATTACCTACTAATGGCTCACTTATGAGGAGTTAGATTAGATTCATTATTGTGAAAGACACTCGTCATTCACATGTTGGAATTATAACATACAAGTGACCTCTGCCAGGCACTACTTTTATAAGAAGACACCTAGATCATTCTGACTTGAGCGTTTATTCCTTTCAGCTTATGAAAGGCTTCAGTTTTAGTATTATTTGTTTTCCAAAACCACAAACACTAAAAAAAAAATCTGCTAATGTCCTTTGCTTTAGCCTTAGCTATGTCTTCAATCCTAGGAAACTTAATCCGTGTCTGCCTCTACTTGCTATATGCCTCGAGTGCCATAGAGGTAGACGGCCCAGTTTCACAATATTTTATTGACACAAATTTCGCTTTGACAGTCATATATCTTCACCAAATAAGGCTATGCTAAAACTCAAGCTTTCAAGAGAAATAGGTTTATCTAGGGAAAATATAGCAAGAGGTTGAAAAGTTCAAGGAATCAGATAAATAGTGCATGACACTTGGTCGACATCTGAAATGGGAATATCAAATGTAATATCAGTTATGCAGGAATAACATGGATTTCCAGGGAAAATATAATTTATTCATGCCATGCCGAAACATTGTGCCAAAGGAAACAGCATCCATCATTGTAAGAAAGTACTGTTTTCAGGCTACCATCAGCCATGAAATCATATTCTCAGCCTAATCAAAGGCCAAATCAAGACTTTAAAAATGGACAGGTTGCCATTTATCCCTCTTTAATAAATAAAACTTCTTACTTCATAATCACTGCTTAGGACCACCGCCGAGGCCTCTGCTTTCCTAGAACTCTGAAAGAAAAAACACCACAACAATAAAATTATTCTCTTTCTTTATGGCTTGTTAACTTTCTCATATGCAGTGTTTGTAAGAATGCAGTGTCTTTGAAAACATTTCTTTTCCCTAAAGGAAAAGAAAATAAATTAAAATCTCAACAGATTTTTAGCCCAAAAGCAAAATAAGATTCTCCCAATTGGTATTTTTATTCCAAATGGAATATTAAAATAAAATAGCTCCAGGCAAAGACAGTGATGATCAAAGGCAATGATTATGAAAACCAAGGATTTGTTTAAAAGGGTAAAGGAAACTACTTTGCCTTGTCATTAAAAGTGAAAATGATGCTAACATATCAACCTCAATATGAGCTGGTTGATGTGCAGACCAAATGCTCTGGTTGGCAAATGCTTAGCAGAAATCAGAGAATATTGTACAAGGAGATAATGAAGGGACAGTAAATATAAGCAGAGTGCTCTACCAGAAAATGCACTCATATCTTTCTATTCAGATCTAAATCCTACTAAACCCTATAAGTATGTCCATGAGGTAGAGAATAATGAGGCTTTCATTATTTTGGTTATTTAGAAATAGTTTACTAAGCTCCTAGTAGGTGGCAGGCACTGGGCTATGTCCTAAAAATGCAAAGATAAGTAAGATGTACCCACAGGTTGCCAAGAATCAATTATATTTAAATAGGAGCCTTGCTATGAATGTTCCAATTTCCAGAAATGTGAGAGGCCACGTTTTATTTGAGAGTAAAGGGAAAATTAATACTGTCAATCAATAGATGTAATAAATCTTTACTGAGATCTTATTGTGCTCAGCAATGTCCAGACATGGTACTATTATAAAACAGTTTCAAGGCCTGATCTTAACTCTCAATAAGTTTAAAAACTTGTTAGGCAGAAAAAAATTAAAAGAGTTCCCCATGTAAAGAAGAACCCCACTAGAAAGTCAAGAACCTATAGTTTATGGAACAAAGGAGTGGTATTATGAGCATAGAAGAGCTGGATAAAATTTCCATAATATCTATGGCAACAATTTAGCTTATCTTTAAAATAGACATAGGAATAGCAATTTGTTTGGAAAGTGTAAAGGTAGAGGCTAGGAAAATTATCGTTGAGATTTAGGTATATATTTGTTTATCTAGTTATTGGAAATTTACAGTATGAAAAACATTTTTCTGGGTGCTGGAAAAAACAAACAGAAAAGAATAAGAAAACAAAAAATAGTTTGCCGCTGTGGAGCTTATTTTCTAAAGAAAGAGCTTTAAAAAAGAATAATATATAAAAGCATAGCATGTCAGACAGCTTTACGTGCAGCAAGAAAACAATAATATTGATAAAAGGGATAAGTAGTGTACGTGCATTATGGATGGGCTTGTTTCATATAGGGAGGTCAGGAAGACCTGACTAATTAGGTGGAGTTGAATCAAAGACATAAAATAAAGGAAATCCATAGAATTTTTTTTTCCGCGAAGTGAATTTTATTGTGTTTATAATTAAAAATAAATTTTAAAAACAAGAAGAGTGAGAGAATGTGCCATGATCTGGGTCACAAGTATGGTAGACAGCTTGAACATCAAGTAGCCCAAATGGAGGAATATGTTTAATTTTTTTTTGTTTCTTTTAGGATGATCAAGGACCCCAGGGTATCTGGATAGGAGTGAGTCAGGGGCAAGTAGTAGAAATGAAGAAGAAAAGTCATAGGGGGACAGATCATGCAAAGCCAGGTAGTCACTTGGAAGGACTTTTGATTTTACTCAGTATTGTCTAAGAAAGCTTTGAGGATTTTGAATTAAGGGAGGATATTATTTGACTTATGTTTTAAAGGATTCACACTGGTTGATAAATTGTGTGTAAACCAAAGAGAAAAGTAAGATCAGAAGAAGCAAGATAATTGGGCAATTAATTAGATTAGATAATATTCTAAACCAAAATGATGATGTCTTGGAGCTGAGCATTAGCATTAGAGGTAGTGATAAAAGGTCAGATTATGGATATATTTTGAAGACAGAGCCAACAGGATTATCTGATGGGGTGGATATGGAGTGTGTGAGAATCAGAGGAATCTGTGATGAGACCAAAGTTTTTGACCTGAGCGACTTAAAGGATGCAGTTGTTATTGCCTATGATGTGTAAAGAAGAGTAGAGTAAGGTTGGGGAGAAAGATCAGGTTTTTTATTTTAGATGTATGAAGTTGAGTCATCTATTGGACTCCCAAGAGATGCTGAGTAGACAGGTCAAATGGGCAAGCCAATGAATGATTCTGACTAAAAAGAGATAGCATGATGTAGTTTCTTTGGGGCAATAGAACAGTTCTGTTTCCTTATTGTGGTGGTTATATGAATTCATAAATATGATAAAATGTCATAGCATTATGCCCTGTGAACAAGCCTGGGACCCTTCTCCCTGTCTAACAGGCAAACCTAGGAAGCAAGCTGCATAGGCTCAAAGTCAGTACAATAAAAGTCCATGCTGTGCTGTGAAGTAGCCATGCAGGCCTCATAAGCTTGTGTCTAAATGACCTTGCAACCCCTCGTCTCATGACTGAAGATGCCAGCAGGATGAATCAACAGCAGGAAGAGATAATGTGTACCTTGCTCTCAAATGTCCCAGCTGCATTTCCTAGAGATTGAGGGGAAAAGTGACAACCCTGGTCCTTGTCTCCTTCCACACATAGATAAGACCAACATTACAAACCTTGTTTGATGTATAACCAAAAAGTTCTGGTTATCCTTGAAGACTATGACTATTAGATGTGTAAGCACTTTCCTGCACGTACACTGCTCTGTTAAAAAATATACAAACTGCACTCAGATCTGTAGACTTTGGAGCGGTTCCTCAGAATATTGTTAGGCTGTCTCCTGGATCTGAATTCCTCACCTTGATTATCAAATAAACTCCTTTAATTAACCTTTACCCAGACTCTTTATTTCAGTCAATGGCACCAAAAAAAAAAAAAAAAAAAGTGCATATAAAAACTGATGAAACCCAAATAAGATCTGTGGTTTAGTTAATAGTGTTATTCCAATGTGAACTCCCTGGTTTTGATAAGTGCATTATGTCTGTGTAGATGGTATTATTGTGGATGGACAACTGAGTATGAGTTTTGGCAGCTTACCCCCTGTACAAATGCTCTTTTGGTGGAGAGCCCCTTTCACTGCCTCCAGTGCAAGTGAAGACTTCCAATAGTACAGGAAGTAAATCCCTGCTTCAATCAGTTTAAGAGAAAGTTTGAGGAGGGAAATTGGAAACAACTAAGTATACACAAGAAATTCCAGGCATTTTGCTGAGCAGGGAAATTGAGTGTTAACTGGAGAAGAATTAAGGATCAAGAGATATTTTTTAAGATGGGAAAAATTATACAGCTTTATATTCTCGTGGGAATGATCCAGTAGAAGGTTTAGAAGGTTAAATTTAGATTGAGGAGAGAGAGCACAGCTCCTGGAGCTATGTCTTTAAGGAGGGAGAGGAGATGGGATCTAATGCACACGTGTTGGCTTTGGCCTTCAGATAGGATCACAGGCAGATATATCTCTATATCTATAGATATATGTATATATCTATATCTCTAGCTGTATCTATCTATATCTATCATCTATCTTTCCTTTAGGAGAGTGATAGAGTTGAAAAAGTGAGGGTATCTTGTAGGATTGAAAGAGAGCATTAAGTTCCCACTTGAAACTAGTAATCGTGAATTTTAAGAAAGGTAAGCCTTCTCAGTTTTAATTTCCTTTAGCCACATTCAGTGGTGAGAATTTACTATGGCTGAGGTTTTACTTAAGCATCTAACAAAGAAGGGAGGAGTCGGCAAAGTAGTTAAGCATATTTTCCAGAGAGTGAATCTAATGATGGGTATTGGAGTCTATACTGGATAAGAAGGAAATTAAGGACTCTTTGGGAATTTTTGCATGATAAGTCTTTGTCACACTCTTTGCACTTAAATTATCTCTGATACTGCTTAGTATATTCTCTGTAAATCCATTTTGGAATCACGTTAGGGTTCTGCCTATAAAATCCACATAGAATTTCATGTTTATGTATGTCATTGTGTCTCTGAAACCAGGTAAATATAAAGCACTTTTTATAAGATAGAAATTGGTGGACTAAATTTTTAATTCCACAATGTGTAAAAACCAAAGTTAAAATGGTACCTTTTCTACTAAAGCAATCACCACTTGTATTCAGATCTTCTTTTTTAATTTGGTGAGGAAGATTGCCCCTGAGCTAACATCTATACCAATCTTCCTTTATTTTGTATATGGGACTCCACCACAGCATGGCTTGATGAGCAGTGTATAGGTCCGCACCCAAGACCCTAACCCGTGAACCCTGGGCCACTGACGCAGAGCACTCGAACTTAATCACTATGCCACCAGGCCGGGCCCTATTCAGATCTTCTTGAAAAAAAATAAACTATTTTGTTATATATGTAAACTTTTAGTCTTATAAACACTGTTCACTGCCTCCATGACAAGTGAAAATTTCTAATGGTACTTGAATAAAATTGAATTTTGGTATCAGTGCATGTCCTGCCAAAAAATAAACTAATTTTAAATACATATGAGCAAAGTTAAAATACATTTTTATTATTTACAATATATAAGCAAATTTTTTCTTATTGGATGTATGTCCTCAACACGCTAGTGCCTAACTTATTAGGACTTTTTATTTTATACAGTTCCAGTGATTTTTTAAAACTTGATTCATCAGTCAGTAGGAATTTATTGTATCTACAATGTGGTCTAGCACCACATTTATCTACTGGAAAGAAAACAGAAAGAGCCAATAGTTAACAATATTTATTTAACAGTTATGAATAAGTTCAATGGCACATATTTTGTGCATTATTAGTTCCTAGTATTATAGAAAGTAAACAGATCATGTACATTAATGTCTTTTTAATTAGAGTTTGTTTCATAGGGCTAAAGATATTTGGTTTTCTTACTGATAAAGTAAAGCATTAAGGTAAAAATCACCAGTGTAGTTCCTTTTTGCCATGTCTCTGTGTTATATCTTTACTTTCCACTGCATAAATGCTGCCTTAGAAGTTGCAACCTTGCCATAAAGAGTCTAAACATAGAAATCAAATTTATGGTTACATATCCTCATGCTTGCAAATTTCATATATAAGCTGTTGAAGTTTAGAGATGATGTGGTAATTGCTACCTCACCAGAGACCAAAGAGAAACCCTTATCTGAAAAGTACAGTAAATCATATTTTGATATAAGTAGCTCTTAATACAGTCAGATCTCTAATTACTGCCTGCCAGTCTGCCTACCTGCAGAGAAAACTTTTATCTAGGTCAGTCTGAATTATTATTAGTAGGAGATAAAACCACCACTACTACAAAACAAAATGAAACTAGAAAAGAACCCAAAAAATAAAAATAAAATGAAGAAGAAACAATAAAAGTAGTTTACATCTCAAAATTCAAGCTCAGATAAACTAAGAATTTTTTTTAGAAAATCTCCCTAACTCGGCAGCACCAAGAAATGGGCCACAATTAAAAACATGTGGTTTGACTAATCTTACATTCAACAAAAGAAAAATGATTTATGCAGGTGGATTTCCTGAATTTAAAACCAAGCACTTCATATCATACTACATTCCTGGGAACACTGACCATGGATTCTGAGAATGCCAAAAAACAATTTGGCATCTGGACAAAAAACATTTCCTGTTCTTCACGCCATTTACAGATTGTAAGCCCCAAGGCTGAAACTCAGATTTGCCACTTAGAGGCTGTGATCTTGGCTGGTCACTTCATTTTTCTGAACCTGATTTTACCCAGTTACAGCAGTAGGCCATGGAAATAAATAATAACAGAATGTGCTGACTCCTGCAGAAGATTGCATATTAGGATCAATAGACAATAATCATAATAGCTAACACTTATACTGCTTCCTATGTGCCACAGACTGTTCTAAGTACTCTATGAGTGTTAACTTATTTAATCCTTACAACAACCATATGAAGCAGGCACTATTATGAGGTCCAGTTTTCAGATAAGAAAATTGCACGCTAGAAAGGTAAAGTAACTTGCCCAACGTCATTGAAATAATAAGTAGCAGAGTTGAGTTTCAGACCTGTGGTCATCTGGCTTCAGAATTGTAGCAATTTAATTTATAAATCCTGAGGATCTGTGCAAAACCCCGTTATATTCTTGTTGCATAAGGTCATGGTAATTGTGATGTTGACCAGAATGATATCAACCACCAAAACTCCCTTCCTTGCGTTATTAAAACGACGTTAGAGATATGAGAGGACTACAGATTGATGCTGCAGCTGTACTGCAATATTCTCATGGCACCAAGCACATGACAGGAAGAAAAAATCTGTGTTCTAGGTCATCAGATGCCTCAAACAACTTTACAAACATTGAAAGTCTGACAAAACCAAAACCCAAATTGCCCAAGCAATTTTTATCCATTTATTCTTTAAAGTATGTGTATTTCTAGGGAACTAAAATCTCCACTTGTCTAATTCAACTTGTCAAAATGTTTCTAAGGGCTATGTGCTGTTGTAGAATGTTTATGATGATTCTTTGAGAAAATAAAAGTGTGTTGAGTATAAGAAAAACTGAAATAATGAGTTGGTTTAAACGTCCTTTTACAGAAAGTCTATATGCTTGCAACTTGATATCACATATCAAATTAGTTACATTTCATTCCTTAGACATTTACCAAGTAATAATTATGCTATTAATGATCACCATTATTAATTGAACGCTAGTCATGTGCTAGGACCCATAATAAACTAATTGTAAGATTCTCAAGTCTCTGACTTGGACTAGTCTCTGCTTCCCAAGCCTTATAGATGACATTTACGTGCTTTATTAGCTAGGAACCTTTCAGCTAAAAGTGTGAAGAATCTAATGCAAATTGGTGTTAGCTAAATAGAAAATTTAATGTTCCTATAAAAGAAAAGGCCAGTGGTATATCAAATCAGGTCAGTTGGCTCCAGGGACTCAGAGCATTTTTGAGAACCTAATCTTGTCTTTCTCCCTCTAGTCTCTCTGCTCTGCTCTCTTTGCATTGTTATTGTTTATCGTTTGTTTATTGCATAGTCTCTCTTCTGGCAGCTTTTGAGTTACATTCTAACAGCTTTTCAAACACCAGAGGAAAGATTGTTTATATTTTTAGTAGTTTTAGTGGAGATCGGTGGTTGTTTCTTTTTGACCTGGTTTGGGAAATAACCTATACCTCATTCTATGACTTCCAGTAAGACTGACCGCAGCATGACTCAATTGTGGAGAAAAAAAAACAATTCATGTCCCAAATCGTAGTATCATTCTCACTTATAAGATCATTTCCTAAGCCAGGTCAATGAGAAACAGTCGAAGCTTTACTGGAAGTACAGGAGAACAGAATACTTACTGAGGAGGTTGAAAAGCTGTTAGATTATTGCATAGGTATGCATGAAATACTTGGGACATACTTATACCAAAAAATAAAAAATCATTATTTATCTGAAAATCAAATTTAACTAGACGTTCTATATTTTCATTTGCTAAATCTGGCAACCTTACTCAAGAGGATATTTGCCTACATGATGAATTAATCTTTCCAGATATGTTAATATGCATGGCCTAAAGGGACACTCATAAGTAAAATGACAAACTAATAATAAACCAAACAATATGTAGCAAGAATGGCATTTTCTAGTGCCAGTAATTATTCAAACTCTTTTCATTCAATAACTCATGTAATCTTGTAAAAACCGTTTGAGGTAAATAATTATATTAACCTTATTTTACAGATAAGGAAATTGGGGCACAGAGAGGTTAAATAACTTGTTGAATGTGAAACAGCCAGCAAGGATAGAGCCAGTATTGAATCAAGGTGTGTGGCTCCAGAGACTTCTTCCAGGTAATCCTTTTAATAGTGTCACCTCTATTGCATTTCAGAGCAGGATTAACAAAGCTACTCTGGTGAAGACCAACTTTTTATTTTTCTACTCACATCTTCATAGCTAGCTTTCTAGTGCTTTCATTGCAAAGAATATGAACTGCTCCATACACTTGAATTCAAAGTGCAATATTTTTAATTGACAAATTAACAAAACTCATTCGCCCTATTAGCATGAAATCCATTATCTCTCCCATTCCCAAATAATCTACCAAAAAGAGGGAAATCTAGCTGCACCTCTAGAGAACTTGTATTACCAAGCTCCACAACATTGGCTTCTTGCCGTCACCGTATGTCGCTGCGGAAGACCAGCCCATAACGCTGGGGCAGACAATGTTTACACTGTAGTATAGCCATCTATTGTGGCTCTGCGTTCATGCACAGAACTCAGTGCCTCTACAGGAGAAGAATTAAAATAAGCCATGTGTCCTCCATGCTCGGGGTCTCAACCTTCAAGTCTTTAGTCCAAATATTCTTCTGCGCCTTGGGGAACAAAGCAGTTCCCAGAGCCACCTTCCACCTTGTGGACCAGAATACCCATAACCCTCAGGAATTCACTCAGGAAGAAAGAGAAGAAAACTTACATTAAAATCTGGCAACTCTTTTTGGTTGGTCATCCCAATACATAAATTAGACTTTTCTCCCTGTCATTTTTCAAAACCTAAAGGTTCTATTAATGTTGCAGTTGAGAAATTTTTTAAGTAAATTTCATTATAACAACTCGATTCCAATTCTGGGCTCTCAAAGGAACATATTTTTACAGAGGCTGCAGCTATATAGCTCAGTTGCCAACAGGATTACGGTTAGAAGTTTTAAACTCAATTTATGAAGATATTTTTACATTTTCCAAATAGAGGTTGACATTTTTTGGCTGTTTAAATACTGCCAAAATATGCATAACTTTCTGGCTGATTTCCAACATGTCTACTGAAAGGTAAGTCATTTTAACATAAGTATATTATGATTAAGTGTTTGATTAAAATGTGCAATCTAGGTGGTCTTTTAGGGTCAATTTAGATGCCAAATCCCCACCGGTATATATATAAACAAAGAAATCTTTTTTTTTAATCCATTATAAAAAGACATTCCCAGTACTAGTTAGCAAAAGAAATTGGAGAAAAATTCATTTACTGCAATGGGTCAGATATTTTCAAATTCCCAACTCTCCTCTAAACGCCAACATTACCTTGTCAACACAGAAAGTCACCATAATTTCATGAAAAATGCCTCCCCCCCTTTTTTTTTTTTTACAAACCTGTTCACATGGTAAGCAGAAGGCATTTGGCCTGGCAAGACAGGCAAAGTTTTAAAATAAATTTACAAAACAGCCCCTTATTGGTCTTGCCAGGGGAGCAAGTAAGACACAGTGCTATGCCTCACTGTCATTCATCCTCTTTCTCAGCACCTCAGCCACGTCCTGGGTAAGGTAGGTCTTGTCTCAGGATGCAGCAGCTTAAACTTTCCTTTACAACCCAAAGCCAAAGTGGGGAGTAGAGTTGATACAGAAATAAATGGAAGAAAAACCTATAAGCATATGGTTTCTTAAAGTGAACCCTTGACCCCCTGCATTATGATCACCAGGCTTCTTTGTTAAAAATATTCATTTTGGGGGACCACACTGGATCGACTGTTCCAAATCTCTCTGGATGGGGCAGAGAAATCACTAATTTAAAGATTTCAGGCAATCCTCTAAAAATGAGGTATTTGTATGCCTTTCTTATGACAGTGATCTGGAGGGTATGGAAAACCATAGTATAAACTTGGCACACTATTCTGAAGGGTAATGGTTAAGGGCATATGCAGCCAGATAGCCCTGGGTTCACATCTTGACCCTGTCGCTTAGAGAAGTCTATTACTTAACATCTTTGAGTATCAGTTCCCTATATTCAGAGAAATGAATGAGAACATATGTGTGAAGCACTTATACACAATCTGGCACATATTAAGTGCTCAATAAATGTAAGCCATTATTATTACGAAAAAAAGCATATCAAATAAGCATATTACTAAATAGAATTCATAATAAGTGTGGATTTCTGTTACACAACAAGAGGTTTTTAAAGAAATGTTTTATTGAAGCTGGTCCTTTCTGACTATGCTTCAATCTACTCTGCCTGTATTCATCCTTTCTTGGAAGGTTTAGGAAGCTCTGACCTGAGGGAAGAATGACTTGTTTTTTTTTCTTTAAAGCATTGTTGTTAACTAGTCCTTTCAACTTCTTTGAAGTATTGCTATTATTAGTGCTTGCTATTTTTTGGTCCTTTCTTTGAAGACATGCTATTGTAAAGGACTGGGACTGACCATGGGTGAGAAAATGACTAATGCTAACTAAAATAAACTTCAGAAAAAGTTAGTCACCAGAATGCCAAATCATTCATTTTAAATAGAAAAAAATAAATGTCAGAGGGATTGTAAATACTCATATTGGCATGATAATCATATTCTTTCTCTTAATAAGCTATGGAAGCAACCTAAGTGCCCATCAAGGGACGAATGGATAAAGAAGCTGTGGTATATATACACAATGGAATACTACTCAGCCATAAGAAACGATGAAATCCAGCCATTTGTGACAACGTGGATGGACATTGAGGGTATAATGCAAAGTGAAATAAGTCAGAGGGAGAAGGTCAAATACCGTATGATTTCCTTCATTAAGTAGTAGATAATAACAACAATAAACAAACACATAGGGACAGAGATTGGATTGGTGGTTACCAGAGGGGAGGGGGGGAGGGAGGAGGGTGAAAGGGATAATTCGGCACATGTGTGTGGTGATGGGTTGTAATTAGTATTTTGGTGGTGAACATGATGTAATCTATGCAGAAATAGAAGTACAATGATGTACACCTGAAATTTTTACAATGTTATAAACCAATGTTACTGCAATAAACAAAAAATTAAAAAAAAAAACATAAAAAAAAAAAAGCCAAATATATTATAAGGCAACATTTTGTATTTAAAATGAAAAATTGAATTCACAGAAATAAAGTAAGTACCAGAAGCAAAGTCTGTCCTATAATCTGAGTACATAGAAATCAGAAGGTCACTTAAAAAGGACATTGACTAGGACAAAAGGCTTCTATAAACCAAATATTAATGGCAACAGGTTACGGTATAATTTTGCTGCGGGTTCTGGAATCCTCACTGTCTGTTACCTAAAATTGCCTATAGCCGTCTCCACTTGGGATTTAGCCTTGTCCCCGACAAGTTTGAAATCTACTAGCTGAGACTTTCTTTCCTGTGGACAACAAACACAAGACTGCCTCCAAAGTTAGTCCTCTATGTTGGTGTTTTTCTTTCCTTTTTTTTCTTTGAAGATTGCAAAATATACTTTTTATAACTTTAACAAAGTTACTTTTTAGTTATGTTAATACTTTAAGCTGTAAAGCCTGTGACGTGTTTGAGTATTTTTATGTCTAAAAAAATGCTATACATCTATCTATCTATCTCTGCATCCATCCATTTATCTTAGCTCTGTTCACTAAAAAGACCTAGAAATAATAACATCACAGAAGGAACAGGCACCTGTATCCCCAAAGTTGTTAACTCTGAAATTCTACAGCCATTAGCACATCTTAAGTTATTGGCTGATTCCAGAATTGGTATAAGAAATGTTCAAGGTGAGTCTGTGATATTTGTATGAAAAAGCGAAAGGAAAAATAAAAGTCTGATAGTGTTTTATCAAGAGGACTTTCGACTAAAATGAAGGTACTACTGAACAAAGATGGGAAAATTTGTGCAACAAAAGTAAAATCAGGTTCTATTCATTAATTTTCATGGAATATATATTTTAAAACAGTGAGTTAATAAGGATATTAAAGAGAATATATAGTCAAACAACAACAGTAACAATAGATAACACAAATAAAAAACTTTATTGATCACCACCTATGTATCTACAGCACCACTTCCTTACCCTAAAATTGGCAATTAAATGAAAATTTACTATCTCCTCTGCTGATCTCATATTAACTGTATTTTAGTATACTCCAATAGTTCTAGCTAATGATGAAAAGGTCTTTTTAGAGAAGAATTTAGCTAATAAATGAGGAAGAAATACCAGAATTAGAACATTGCCATTTTTCTGTTGGTAATGAAATAATGGTTTCAGTCAGAGGAGTAAACAATTAGATGAACAATTGATGGGGAACTTTACAAAAGAGAGATTAGGCTGTTGCCACTAGACCCCATGATCAATTTTATCATTATTAAAAGTGAGACAGCCAGATATTTTGTACCTTTTAAAAGTATTATTCCCAAAGTTGAACCTGAATCTATGCAAACTTCTAGATAATGCTTCCAATTTTTAAGGAAAAAATGTTCCTCTGACAATTTAAATGGCATCAAAAGGAAGGAGACAAGAATGTATTTGATACCATTGATACCATTGGACAAATTACTGGGTTTTTATAATGTGGCAATAGTGTGAAACAAGAAAAAGGAGGATTTGGAGAGAAGAGATCATTCTAGATTAGCAGAGACCTCAGAAACATAACAACCAAATAAACATATGTAACTTGAGTACTAATTTGAACAAACAGATTTTAAACAGACATTTTGAGACAATTGGGAAACTATCAATATGGAATGGTATTAAATATAAATGAATTATTGCTAAATTTCTTAGGTGTGATAATGGAATTGTACTAAAGAAGAAAAAATTCCATAATTTTGAGAGATGTATGCATTATTATAAGTGCCTCTCCATAGTCCTGATAATTTTCCTTGCCCTGAAGTCAGCTTCATCTGAAATTATTATAGCTACTCCAGTTTTTATTCTTTTTTTATTCAGGTAACCTTGGTTTATAAAATTATATAAATTTCAGGTGTACATAACTGTATTTTGATTTCTGTGTAGACTACATCATGTTCACCACACAAAAACTAATTACCATCTGTCACCATTCACATGTTCCCTATCACCCCTTTCGCCCTCCTCAGTCCTTCCTTCCTCTCTGGTAACCACCAATCTAATCTTTGTATCTATGTGTTTGTTGTTGTTGTTGTTTTTGTCTTCTACTTATGAGTGAAATCATACAGTATTTGACTTTCTCAGTCTGACTTATTTCTCTTAGCATAACACCCTCAAGGTCCATCCATGTTGCAAATGGCACAATTTCATCTTTTTTTATAGCTGGGTAGTATTCCATTGTGTATATATACCACCTCTTCTTTGTCCATTCATCCATCGATGGGCACTTAGGTTGTTTCCAAATCGTGGCTATTATGAACAATGCTGCAATGAACATAGGGGTACAAATATCTTTTCGCATTCGTGTTTTTGTGTTCTTTGGATAGATACCCAGAAGTGGAACAGCTGGATTGTATGGTAGTTCTGTTTTTAATTATTTGAGGAATCTCCATACTGTTTTCCATAGAGGCTGCACCAGTTTACATTCCCACCGGCAGTGTATGAGAGTTCCTTTTTCTCTACATCCTCTCCAACTCTTGTTATTTCTTGTCTTAATTATAGCCATTCTGACAGGTGTGAGGTGATATCTCATTGTAGTTTTGATTTTCATTTCCCTAATAATTAGTGATGTTGAACATCTTTTCATGTGCCTGTTGGATATCTGTATATTTTTTTTAGGAAAATGTCCATTCAGATCCTTTGCCCATTTTTTAATTGGGTTGTTTGGTATTTTCTTGTTTGAGTTGTATGTGGATATTAACCGCTTATCAGACATATGGTTTGCAAATATCTTCTCCCAATTGTTAGGTTGTCTTGTTTTTTTGATGGTCTCCTTTGCTGTGCAGAAGCTTTTTTCTTTTGATTAGTGTTAGCGTGGTGTTTCTTTCTTTCTTCACGGAGATGGAAGTTTCTGGTCTATATAATTTTCCTTTAACCTGAAAAAAATCCTTGAATATGTTTGGCAGAGAAGGACTGCTTGCAATGAATTCCCTCAGATTTTGTTTGTCTGAAAATATCTTTATTTCTCCTTAACTTTTGAAAGGTAATTTCACTAGATACAGAATTCTAGTTTGAAGTGTTTTTTCTTTTAACACTTTAAAATTTTCAATCCACTGTCTTTTTGCATGGTTTCTGACAAGCAGTTAGCTCTATCTTATCTTCTTATCTTTGTTCCTTTTTAGCTAAGGTGCTCTGCCACATCCACTATCACCACCACTTCCCCCTGATTCCAACACACACACGCGCACACACACACACACACACACACACACACACACAAGACTTCTTTCAAAATTTTCTCTTTGTTTTTCTGCAGTTTGAATATGATATATGTATTAGTCTACTTGGGATGCCATAGTAAATACCACAGACTGGGTGGCTTAAAAAACAGACTTATTTTCTCACAGTTCTGGAGGCTAGTTAGTCAGTCCAAGATTAAGATGTGAGCACAGTAGTTTTCATTCTGAGGCTTCATCTCTTGGCTTGTAGGCAGCCACCTTCTTGCTGTGTCCTCACATGGTAGAGAGAGATAGAGAGCAAGCTTTCTGGTGTCTCTTCTTGTGTGGGTGCTAATCCCCTCACGAGAGTCCTACCCTCATGACCTCATTTAACCCTAATTACCTCCCAAAGGCCCCTTCTCCAAATGCCATCACAGTGGGGGTTAGGGCTTCAACATATGAATTTTGAGGGACACAAACATTCAGTCCATAATAATATTCTGTGATTAGTTTTTGGTGTTTATTCTGTTTTCTGTTCTCTGAGCTTTGTGTATCTGTGGCTTGGTACCTGTCATTAATTTTGAAAGTTCTCAGCCATTATTACTTCAAATATTCCTCTCCTCCATTCTCTTTTTTTTTCCTCTGGCATTCCATTTACACATAAGTTACATCTTTTGAAATTGTCCAACAGTTCTAGGATATTCCATTTTGGATTTTTTCCCCATTTTTGTTCTCTTTGAATTTCAGTTTCAGAAGTTTTTATTGACCTATCAAATTGACTGCTCATTTTCTTGGTAGTTTCTACCGATAACCCTATCAAAGATATTATTCGTTTCTGTTATAATCTGTTACATTGGTTTTTATTTCTTGCATTTCCTTTTGATTCTTTCTTAGAACTTCCATTTTTCTACTTATATTATTAATCTATTCTATGTTTTTCCATTAGAGCCCTTAATTTATGAATTATAGTTGTTTTAAATTCTTTGATAATTACATCTCTGTCATATCTGAGTCTGATTCTGATGCTTGATTTTTTATTTCAAATATTGTTTTCTCTTCCTTTTTGTTATATTTTTAAAATTGTTTTTGTTGAAAATCAGACATGTTGTAGTAGGTAATAGGAATTGAGGTAATTAGGCCTCCAATGTATGAATTTATGTTTATTTGGCTAGGAATTGAACTTTGTTTAATGTTATAGTTATAGGTACCAGGGGCTTCAAATTTCACTAGTGAAAGACATAATCCACACAAATCACACAAGAAGAAACAGATCATCTCAATAGACCTATATCTATTAAAGAAATTAATTTAATAATTAATGACCTTCCAAAAAGGAAAGCACCAGGTCCAGATGGATTCAGCAATGAATTCTACCAAACATTTAAGAAAGACGTTATACCAATTGTCTACAATCTCTTCCAGAATATAGAGGCAGAGGAAATACTTCCTAACTTATTCCATGAGGCCAGTATTAACCTAATACCAAAACCAGACAGACCTTACAAGGCAAGAATGTCCCCTCTCACCACTCCTATTCAACATTGTACTGAAAGCCCTACGTAAGCTATTAAGACAAGAAAAAGAACTGAAAGGTATACTGATTGAGAAAGAAGAAATAAAACTGTATTCATAGGTGACATGATTGTCTATATGGAAAATCCCAAAGAATCACCAAAACAGAAACAAAAAACTCCTGGCACTAATAAGCAATTATAGCGAGGTTTGAGGATACGAGATTAATGTACAAAGTCAATCTCTTTATTATATTCAAGCAATAAACAAGTAAAATTTGAAATTAAAAATGCATTATCACCCAAACAAAAATGAAATACTTAGGTATAAATCTAACTAAATATATCTAATATCTATATGAGGAAAACTACAAGTTTCAGATGAAAGAACTTAAAGAAGACCTAAATAAATGGAGAAATATTACATGTTCATGGATAGGGAAACTCAATATTGTTAAGATGTCAGTTCTTTCCAACCTGATCTGTAGATTGAATGAAATCCATGTCAAAATCCCAGCAAGTTATTTGTATATTGACAAACTGATTCTAAAGTTTACATAGAAAGGCAAAAGACCCAGAATAGCCAGCACAATATTGAAGGACAAGAACAAACTCGGAGGACAGAAACACCCAAATTCAAGACTTTTTATAAAGCTACAGTAATCAAGATAGTGTGGTATTGGTGAAAGAAGAGACAAATAGACCAATGGAACAGAATAGAGAGCAGAGAAATAGACCCATGCAAATATGGTCAACTGATCTTTGACAAAAGAGAAAAGGCAATTCAATGGAAAAAGGATAGTCTTTTCAACAAATGGGGCAGGAACAACTGGATATCCACAAAAACACATCTAGACACAGACCTTATACCTTTTACAAATTAACTCAAAATAGACCTAAATGTAAAATGCAAAACTATAAAATTTCTAGAATAATAACATAGGAGAAAACCTAGGTGACCCTGAGTTTGGCAATGGCTTTTTAAGTACTAGACCAAAAACACAATCCACCAAAGAAAATTTGATAATTTTATTAAAATTAAAATCTTCTGCCCTGCAGAACACACTGCTAAAAGTATGAAAAGCCAAGGCACAGACTGGGAGAAAACATTTTCAAAAACACATATATGATAAAAGACTGATATCCAAAATATATAAAGAAATGTTAAAACTCGATGTTAAGAAAACAACCCAATTTTAAAAATTGGCAAAAGATCTGAACAGACATCTCACCAAAGAAGATATACAGATGGGTAATAGCATATGAAAAGATGTCATTATATATATGTCATTAGGGAACTACAAATTAAAACAACAATTAGATATCATTACACATCTACTTAATGGCTAAAAATACAAAACATAGATGACCCCAAATGCTAGAAAAGGATACGTAGCAGTGGGAATACGAATTGAAATAGTCACTTTGGAAGATTGTTCTGCAGTTTCTTACAAAGCTAAATATACTCTTGCCATATGATCTAGCAGTTGTGCCAAGGGTTGGGAGTAGGGGGAAAGGGGAAATGATGTATAGATGGAGCACAGGGAATTTTTAGGGCAGGGAAAGTATTTGTATGATACTGTAATGGTGGATATAACCCATAGAAAAGCTGTCAAGGTCATCAAAGACAAAGGAGTAAGAAAAACTCTCACAAATAAGAGGAACTCAAGGAGATATGACAACTAAATGTGTGGTAGGCTGAGTAAAGGCCCCATAAGAGACCTTCACATGCTAATCTCCAGAACCTGTGAATGTTACCATGTATCGCAGAAAACCACTTTGCAGATGTGGAATTAAGGATTTTGAATGGGGAGATTATCCTGGATTATCTAGTGGACCCTACGTGCAAGCACATGTAACCTTTTAAGAAGGAGGCTAAGAGAGATTTGACATAGAAAAGGGGAGACTGAGACTAGAGTGATGCAGTGAGAAGCCGAGGAATGCTGGCAACCACCAGAAGCTGGAGGAGGCAAGGAAGAGATCCTCCCCGAGAGCCTCCTGAGGGAGTGCTGCCTTGCCAGCACCTGGATTTCAGCCCAGTGAAGCTGAATTTGGACTTCTGGCCTCCAGAACTGGGAGAGAATAAATGTGTTGTTTTCAGCCTCAATTTTGCAGTAATTATTGTACAGCAGCCATAGGAAACTAATACAAAAACATACTGTGGTATCCTGATTGGGATCTTGGAACAGGAAAAGAATACTATGGAAAAACTGAAGAGATGTGAATAAAGTATAAACTTTAGTTAGTAATAACATATCCATATTAGTTCATTTATTGTGACAAAGAGAGCATGCTAACGATGTGAGGTATATGGGAACTTTCAGCACTCTCTTCTCAATAATTCCTAAATCTAAAACTGTTCTACAATAAAAAGGTTAGTTTTAAAAACAACTAAAATCTTCTGATTTTTGTCAATTTCTATACAACCTGAGGTGCACGTTGACCTGGAAATTGTTTCTTAGAAAGGCTAAGGAAATTTTAATAAACAAAAATAATACATTAGACGAGGGGGGGAAACTTAGATGTCTATTCTGAAATTCTTCGGATAGTTTAGTAATCTCATTTAAAATATACACCAGCAATTTTTTTTATTCATTGTTAACTTTTGATCACTCTTACTGTCATTAGTATCAGGGAATATCAACAATATGCTTTTAGTAACGATATTTATAGTGGGAATTACTGTCAAGTGCTAATGTCATTAAACTTTCTGAGTCAGAGAATAATCTAATTAAATATAACGCTAAGATGATCTATAATTGTGAGAGAACTGGATAGATAATTCTGTGAATTGGCTTTCATCTGAGAAGATACCTACCAAACAGCAATGGTAAATCTTGGAAGGAGAGTGGGATATGAGGTACAGAGGTTGCAAAAATTGAAGAGATCTTTCACATTTAACCTATAAAAATTCATACTGTTTGAAGATGTTGTTTAGATATTAAATACTTTTTTTAAATTTCAACAAAACAAAACAATGAAATATATAAAAACATAAATTACAATGAAGACAAGAGTAAATCAATTTTGTACTGAAGTTTTCATACAAAACAAAAACAACTAGAATAAGAAACGTATAAAAAAATTTACTAGAAGATTAAAAAATGAAAGAACATACCTCTTTCATGAAATAGTAAGGGCCTTGGTGAAACTCCCTGGCCCAGGATATCTTTTCGGTGCTTGAAATGCATAATTTCAAGCATTTGAAATTATGGTGCATAAATCACAACATTATAAAGGTTCTAAATCTCTGACATATATGAACCCCCAAATAATCAGTCTATTATCATAGATTTGAATGAAATCATCATAAATCAGATGCTATTCTAGTCTTTCTGGAGAAACAGAAGTCTGTATGACATGCTTCTGTCTTTAAAGGCACTAACAATTTAGAAAGGGAAACGGGGATGCAACCCTATATCTCTCTCAGATGCTAACACACGGCCTAGAGGTCACATAAGGTGAGATAAGATTAACTTCTGTGAGAAGGAGAAAAAACTACACCACAAAAAAATTCAAAGACGAATAAAAGTTTATGAGGTGATAGAGAAGACATGATCATTACAGATGGCCATGGCAAGATGAAGGAAGCAGGAAAACACAAAGCAGCAAGAGGATAGTCACAAAACTGAAAAAGATGGTGCTGCCAGAGCTCACAGTGTGAGGCAAAGAAAATTAAGATGTCAAGTCTGGAGACTGGAATAAAGCTGGGGCCTTAGCATGAAGTGCCTTCCTGAGCGGCTCAGAGGGACCAGAGTATGTGGAGGCAGGAAACGTGGAGCAAGAGTTTCCTGTAGCAAAATGGTATCCATTGATATTGCATTCTTTCGTTCTTTTCTTTTTTTGGGTAAAATAGAACTTTTTTCCAGCTTTATTGGGATATAATTGACATATAACATTGTATAAATTTAAAGTGTACAACATGTCAATTTGATATGCTTATATATATACAGTGAAATGATTACTACCATAGCATTAACTAACACCTTCATCACGTCACATAATTATCATTTCTTTTTTTGTGGTGAGAACAATTGCAGTCTACTCTCTTAGCAACTTTCAAGTATGTAATTGTAGTACTGTTAACTATAGTCACCATGCTGTGCATTAGATCCCCAAAACGTATTCATCTTATTACTGAAAGTTCCTACACTTTGAGCAACATCTCCCCATTCCTCTCCCCCTCCTCAACCCTAGCCCTTGGTAACCACCATTCTACTCTCTGCTTCTGTGAGTTTGGCTCTTTTAGGGTCCCCACACATAAGTGATACCATACAGTATTCGTCTTTCTCTGTCTGACTTATTTCATTTAGCATAATGTCCTCAGGGTCCATCCATGTTGTTGCAAATGGCAGGATTTCCTTCTGTCTCATGGCTGAATAATATTCCATTTCTGTATATACCACAACTTCTTTATCCATTCCTTCATTGATGGACACTTGGGTTGTTTCCATATCTTGGCTATTGTGAATAACGCTGCAATGAACATGGGAGTGCAGGTATCTCTTTGAGAGCCTGATTTCGTTTCCTTTGGATATATACCCAGAAGTGGGATTGCTAGATCATATGGTAGTTCTATTTTTAGTTTTTTGAGAAACGTCCATGCTGTCTACTGTAGTGGCTGCACAATTTACATTCCCACCAACAATTCACAAGAGTTCCCTTTTCTCCACATTCTTACCAACACTTGTTATCTCATCTTTTTGATGATAGCCATTTTAACAGGTGTGAGGTAATATCTCATTGTGGTTTTGATTTGCATTTTCATGATAATTAGTGATGCTGAGCATCTTTTCGTGTACCTAATGGCCATTTGTATGTCATCTTTGGAAAAATGTCTACTCAGGTCCTCTGCCCGTTATTTAATTAGACTATTTTTTTGCTATTGAGTTGTGTATATTTTGGATATTAACCCTTTATCAGATATATGACTTATAAATATTTTCTCCTATTCCATAGGTTGCATTTTCATTTTGTTGATTGTTTTTTTTTGCTGTGCAGAAGTTTTTTAGTTTATAGGGTCTCACATTAATTTTTGCTTTTGTTGCTTGTACTTCTGGTGTTATATCCAAGAAATCATTGTCAGACTAATGTCAAGGAGCTTTTTCTCTATGTTTTCTTCTAGGATTTTTACAGTTTCAGGTCTTGTATTTAACTCTATAATCAAATGTGAGTTGATTTTTGTGTATAGTATAAGATAGGAGTCCAATTTCATTCTTCTTCGTGTGGTTACCCAGTTTTCCCAGCATCATTTATTGAACCCGCAGTTAGCATCATACTCAGTGGTGAAAGGTTGAAAGCTTTTCTTCTAAGATCAGGAACAAGACAAGGGTGCCCACTCTTACCACTTCTGTTCAACATAGTAGTGGAAGTTCTAGCCAGAGCAATCAAGCTACAAAAAGAAATAAAAGCATCCAAATTGGAAAAGAAGTAAAATTGTCTTCATTTGCAAATCATATGGTCTTACATATAGAAAATCCAAAAGACTGTTACAAATAATCAACAAATTCAATAAAGTAGCAGGATACAAAGTAATATACAGAAATCAGTTGCATTTGTACACACTGACAAAGAAATAGGCGAAAAAGAAATTAAGAAAACAGTCCCATTCACAATAGCATCAAAAACAATAAAATACTTAGGAATAAATTTAGCCAAGGTGGTAAAAGATCTGTACACTGAAAACTACAAGACTTTGAGGAAAGGAATTGAAGAAGACAAAAATAAATGGAAAGATATTTCATGTTCATGGATCAGAAGAATTAATACTGTTAAAATGTCCATGCTACCCAAAGCTATCTGTAGATTCAATGCAATCCCTATCAAAATTTCAATGATATTTTTCACATAAATAGTAAAAACAATCCTAAAATCATATGGAATCACAAAAGACCCTGAATAGCCAAGCAATCCTAAGAAAGAAGAACAAAGCCAGAGGCCTCACAATCCTAATTTCAAATTATACATCAAAGCTATAGTAATCAAAACAGTATGGTACTGGCATAAAAATAGAAACATAGACCAATGGACGAGAATCAAGAGCCCAGATATGGGACTCTCTCAACATTTTCCAAAATTAATATCAATAAGGACAGCAAATAAAATTACCTAAAAAGCAAACCACTTTTACAGTCTAAGTAGGAGACACAAATACTAAAAACAAAAACAAAGAAGGTTTTAATTTACATGTAAGTGAGAGAAAACATCCAAATCAGCAGGGTCCTCTCTGAATCTCATGGTGGTATACCGGATCAGACAGTCATAGAAGACTTTCCTGAGGTACGGTCCTAGAAGTACCAGAACATGGAATGCGTCAGCTAGGAAACACCTCCAGAAAGAGAGAGTCTCCCCCTGAGTGTGGACAGAATAACATCAGGTCTAAGTCCTGTCAGAAGGGAATATTTTCTACTAGAAATGCAAAGGAAGGGCTTGGCAAATATGGCAGGACAGAGGCCTGGGGAAAATAAGAATTCTAGAGGAAAAGGAGGAAGTTAGGGAAGGGGAGGCATTCTTTGGGAACTTGGATATAAAGGGAATGAAGGATGTAACTGCTGAGGTTAAAAAACAGATTATAACACAGAGTTATAAGAAAAACAGAACCACCCCTTTCCCCACAAAAATTAAACCCTTTTTAAAATTGCATTTACTGTCCCAACAGAAGCTAGCCTTTCTTTCATTAGCTTGTTTGAGATATAATTCATATACCATACAATGTACAATTTTTAGTACATTCACAGAGTTGTATAAGAATCACCACAATCTAATTTTAGAATATTTTTGTCGTCTCTAAAAGAAATCTCATACCCACTAACAGACAATCTCCACCTCCTACTGCCCATGCCCCATCCTTAAGTAACCCCTTATCTATTTTGTGTCTCTATAGACTTGCCTATTCTGGATGTTTCCATAAATGGAATTATACAATATGTAGTCTTTTGTGACTATCTTCTACTAAGCAAAATGGTTTCAAGGGTCATGCATGTTGTAGCATGTATCATTACTTCATTTATTTTTATGGCTAAATGATATCCCATTGTATAGATATGACATTTAACTTATTTATTGATTGATAAACATTTGGGTTATTTCCACTTTTTGTCTATTTTGAGTAATGCCTGCTATTACAATCATATACATGTTTTTGTGTGGACGTATGCTGTGATTTATCTTGGAAATATACCTAGGAGTGGGATGCTGGACTGTATAGTAACTCTATGTTTAGCATTTTGAGAAACTGCCAAACTGTTTTCCACAGCAGTTGTACCATTTTACATTTCTACCAGGAATGCATAAAGGTTCCAATTTCTCCTCATATTCACCGACATTTGTCAATTTCTGTCATTTTAATTAAAGTCATCTTAGTGTGTGTGAAGTAGTATCTCAATGTGGTTTGAATTTGCAGCTTCCTAACGAAAGATGATGTTGATCATCTTTTCATGTGCTCATTAGTCACTTGTATGTCTTCTTTGGAAAATGTCTATTCAAATCGTTTTCCCCCTTTTGAAATGGGTTGTCTTTTTATTATTTAGTTGTAAAAGTTTATATATTCTGGATACAAGTTCCTTATCAGATGTGTGATTTGCAAATATTTTCCCCCATTCTGTGGGTTATCTTTTCACTTCCTTAATGGTATCATTTGTACCACAAACATTTTTAATTTTTGTGTAGTCCAATTAATCAATTCTTTTCCTTTGTTGCTTGTCATATCTAAGAAACCATTGCTTAATTCAGTGCTAGGGAAATTTACTCCTAGGTTTTCTTGTAAAGTTTTATAGTTTTAGCTCTTAACTTTAGGTCTATGATCCTTTTTGAGTTAATTTTCATATATGGTGTGGGATCAGGCTCCAATTTCATTCTTTTGCATTTGACTCTTCAGTTGTTACATCAGTTTTGAAATCAGGAAGTATGAGTCCTCCAACTTGGTTCTTTTTCAAGATTGTTTGTCTATTCTGGATCTGTTGTACTTCCAGATGAATTTTAACATCAGCTTGTAAATTTATGCAAAAAAAAAAAGTCAACTGGAATTTTGATAAGGTTGCATTGAATCTGTAGTTCAGTTCGTGGAATATTGCTGTCTTAACAATAGTAAGTCTTCCAATCCATGAACATGGAATGTCTTCTATTTATTTAGCTCTTTAATTTCTTTTAACTATGTTTTGTAATTTTCAAAATAAGACCTGCACTCCTTTTGTTGACTTATACCCATGTGTTTTATTCTTTTTGATGCTATTTTAAATAGAATTGTTTTCTTGATTTTATTGTAAGTGTTTAGAGATACAATTAATTTTTATATTGTTCTTGTATCCTGTCACATTGCTAAGTTCATTTGTTAGTTTTAATAGTTTTTTAATGGATTCCTTAGAATTTCCTTGTCCCATTGGTTATTTAGGAATGTGTTGTTTAATTTGCACATATTTGTAAATATTCTAAATTTCCTTCTATTTTTGATTTCTAATTTAATTCCATTCTGGTTGGAAAATATACTTTGTATTATTTCAATCATTTTAAATTTGTCAAGGCTTGTTTTATGCCATATGATATGGTCTGTTCTGGAGAATATCCCGTGCTTATTTGAGAAGAATAGGTTTTCTTCTCCTATTGGATGGTATGTTCTATAGATGTCTTTTAGGTCTAGTTGATTTATAGTGTTGTTCAAATTTTCTATTTCCTTGTTATCTTCTGCCTTCCTATTATATATGTACATTATTGAAAGTAAGGTATTGAAGTCCCAACAATTATGCTCAATTGTCTATTTCTTCTCAATTTTGTCAGTTTTTGTGCATTTTGAGGCTTTGATGCTATGCACATATTTGTTTATAATTGTTAGATCTGCCTGGTGGATTGACCCTCTTATCACTAAAAATATCTCTATTTGTCTCTAGTAATATTTTTTGTCTTAAAGTCTGCTTTGTCTGATATTAGTATAGTCACTCCAGCTTAGTTTTGATTGCTGTTTAAATGATATATTTCTCCATTTTTTACTTTCAATCTATTTGTATCTTTGAATCTGAATTGTGTCAAAAATAACTATTAATATATTGTGTCTCCTATAACATATTAATATATTAATTACATTTGTATTTATATTGCCCTCTTTTTTTTTTTTGTTTTCTAGAAAAATTTCTGTGCTTCATGCTTTTTTCCCTCTATTCTTCCTCTTTTGCCTTCCTTTATATAAAGAGCATATTTTCTAACATAACATTTTAATTCTTCTAAAAAATTTTATTCGTATTTTTTTGAGTTTTAATAGTCTACATCTATGGTTGTAAGGAAGTGGAAGAGAAAAATGAGTATATCCCTCAATGAAGGTGAATTATAATCCCTGGGATTTCTGATTTCCTTTCTGGAGAACAATCATTTTTAACCCCTAAATGAATCACTTTTATTATCAAGGAATGTTACTGATGGGAGTGTGTTCTTTAATGGGATAAGACGGAAAAGCAGTTGAGAACCATAGTTCTATATTAATCAGAAGAGAGTTATATTTTATGAGTCACTAGGAAATATAAACAACCACAAAATAATGCAGGGCTTCACTTTGATGAAAATATATTACAGAACTGAGAATTATATCAACAGCAATTCCATATAATGTTTAAGGAATATATATATGTGTATATATATATTTATATATACATATACACACCTATTTACACATATATATACTCACATGTACATATAAACATACATATGATGTATATTTTATATGTGTGTGTTTCTAACATAATGAGTAATGCTGGGGTGCTTAATCCAATTAGTTGCCAAAAAAGTTATGGTTTTATATTTGTCAGTATATAGGAAACTTTAGGTGGATCTTGAACACAGGATGATAAATTAGTTTTTCAAGAAAAGCCACACAGTTTATCTAACTACTTGTCGTTGAGGATTGGAGAGAATGGAAAGCCTCTGATTAGGAATTAAACCTGTTAAAGCAAAACATCCAGGATGCCTGGATTTGGGGCATTTCTGTATTTGCTCTGAAAACTCCTTCACGGCCTTTTCTACAGGAAGCCTAACCCAGCTTGTTGAGGTACGTGCTTGAGAAACCATAGCACGAGGTGTCTTTCTCTCTTGCATGCCTAAGCTCTCTATTGATTACCTAGAGCATCTCAGACCACAGGTGAGAGTGGATGGTTGTATCAATTCCAGGAAAATCCCTCTGCCTGACTCCTTGTCCTACGAAACAACCCCCACCCCCCACCAAGTTCAGAATTTGCAGAAATTGTATTAGATAGTATTCTTTTCCAAAGTTATCTTGAATTTTCTTCACTTAATTTTGGAGTAGTTATAAGTCTGAAGCTGACCACGTATAGGCAATGAAATAAGTCTTCTGGGTTCCTTGAATTCCTGGTTCTCAGACATCCATCAACGTTTTTGAAAGTGAAAGCATTTTTGCCCATTACCACCACTGGAATACTCTCTACTAGTCTTGCCATTGTACATTTCTGAAGGGCAGACTGCAGATTCCCCACTAAATTTTAAGCTGTGAATTCTGTGAACATAAAATGAAATTGTCCATTTGCACACAAGGAGACATCCAAAATGACTGCAAAAAGTAGATTAGATGTTTATTTGTGGAATAAACATTTCCCATTTCTAAATGAATAGATGTTTGCTATAATGTTAAAAAATTGATTTTTAGTGGGGCCAGCCTGGTGGTGTAGTGGTTAGGTTCATGTGTTCCACTTCGAAAGCCCAGCGTTGGAGGGTTCAGATCCCGGGCACAGACCTACACATCGCTCATTAAGTCATGCTGTGGCGGTGTTCCACAGACAAAATAGAGGAAGACAGGCACAGATGTTAGCTCAGGGCTAATCTTCCTCAGCAAAAAGAGGAGGATTGGCAATGGATGTTAGCTCAAAGCTAATCTTCCTCACACACACACAAAAAAATTGATTTTTGGTGTTTAAATGGAGAGAACGCTAAATATTGGAAGGCAATATTTATGTGTTGTGCAAATAAGATCGTTCTTTAAAAATGAAGATATGTGTTAATCATGAAAATAAACTCTGAATTCAGTTTTCAAATAAACTCAATCCTTACTGTTCCCAGACAATGTTTTGATAAAACAGTAGAGGCATTTCCATAGCACAAAGAATGAGCTTTTATTTTAAAACTCAAAAGTTGTCGGGTTGTAACCTGAAAATGCCTAAAAGATTTTTTTAAAATGTCATTACTGAGAAAAATCATCTCCTTACCTGGTAATTGGCTTTAGCCAATATGTCTCAAGATATTATAACACACCAAGAGTTTCAGTTTCTCAGATTTATCAGGTACTAGCACATGTAGTTGAATTGCTGACTTGACAATTTTACAAAATGCTCTAGGGAAAAATTTAGGTGGAAAAGAAATTATAATAAAATCTTTTTTAATAGACAAAACAGTTAAAGATGTTTTAACTCTAAATTGGTTTTGCTTGGAGCGAGGCATGATACAAAGTAATAGTAGGTGACAAAGAAATAGGAAAAATAACCACCCAGTTTAAAAATGCTTATCATCCGAAGATAAAAACCCCTGAATTCTGGTTCTTTCTTAAAAAAACAAAAATCTACCACTTAGTTCTTACAGCTGGATTCAAGTTATAGGACATACGTACAAGAATGAGCTTTAATTTTGGTTTATTGATTATCCCTTCTGCTATATTCTATTAACCAAAACAAATCACAAGTCCAGCCTTGTGTCAAGGGTTAGGAAAATGGATTCTTCTTGATGAGAGAAGTTGCAAAGTAATATTGCAAAGGCGTGGACGCAGGAAGAGCTAAATAATTAGGGCAAAATATACATTGCAAAGGAATGAAGGAATTTCCATAGGAACTAAAATGACACAATAACGTTTATAATTCTGGTGATACTATTCTATGTATGTATTATATTAAATAATATGTAAATAATATAATATAATTATATGTGTATATATTTTTTCAAAGACTCTAGAGAATCAGCACTTAAGTGTAGCATATTCCTTAGCAGCTTTGTTTGAATACAAGGCATCTCAACTGTATTTTAGTGATTGTTGAAATCCACTTATGATTTATTTTCTAACAAGCTCTTACAGGGCTAATGCACTATTCTATTCATTAAATGAAAACCTATATCCTTTCAACCTATCTCAGCTAGGGTCACAGGAGAGAATTAAGCCATAATGCCTTAAGGCGTCTATTTGATATAATGAATTAATTATTCTCCTGTGCATCTAAAATGGTACCAGTTAAGTACTATGCTTGGGAAAATTGAGAAAAAAATATAATAAATAAATATACTTTATTAAAATTATATGCTTTTTTTTTGTAAAATTAATTCAACTTTACAAAATAAATTTTAATAATTAAAACTATTTGGAGTTTAGCTTTCATTGAACATCTAGTGATCAATGTAAAAAATCAGTACCATACTCCATTCACATTACAAATGGACCTACAATATAGATTTTTTAATATAGCCAAATATCCCCCAGATATTACCTCTAGAACCGTAAATTCAAACACCAAAGGAAAAAAGAAAATGGATGCTTGGCACTGGTCGGTAATGACACTATTTGTGCAGAAATGTATTGCATTTTGCTATATGAAAAGGATTTCATATGTTAAAAATAAAAACAAAAATATATTTGTCTTTTACTTAAGTGCTTTCTGTTCAGATGTTCTCTGTACCCCAAAGTACTGTCTGTCTTCCAGTGCTAATGGTGGCACAACCCAGAGTTGACAGCATTTGGATGCCATCACATTTCCTGTGATGTCCATCACATTTAAGGACACAGGACAAAAGATGCAGAGAGGCTCATTAGTCTAAGATTGCCAGATTTAGCAAATAAAAATTTAGGTTGCTCAGTTAAAGTGAAGTTTCAGATAAATACTTTTATTATATGGATATGTTCCAAAGATTGCAAGGGGCATCATTGTTTACATGAAATTCAAATGTAAGTGTGTGTCCTGTCTTTTATCTGGCAATCGTATATTGACCATGAAAGGTGACATTTAGGGTTATGGGTTAAAAACTGTATCCATTGAGCACAAAACACTATTGAAAATTCACCAGTATATTTTTTAACAAGTATATTTTTTGTTGGTTTGTGATGTTCCAGGTCCTCAGAGTTGCCAAATTGCTGGGCCCATAGCTGGGCACTTCTGCTCTGGTCGAATGCTGGTGCTATGCCTGAGTGCTTTCTATTTTTCTACTCTGCCCTTTTCAAACTTTTGGCTAGCTCCCCTTATCATTCTCCAACACACCACTGTCCAGAGGCAGAAAGGGACCATTTTTCCCCACATGCATCTTACTTTACAAGCAAAAACTTTTTTTTTTTTTTTTTGGTGAGGAAGATTAGCCCTGAGCTAACATCTGTTGCCAGTCCTCCTCTTTTTGCTGAGGAAGATTGGCCCTGGGCTAACATCCGTGCCAATCTTCCTCTACTTTACATGTGGGACACCTGCCACAGCATGGCTTGACAAGCAGTGCGTAGGTCAGTGCCCGGGATCAGAACCTGCACACCCCAGGCCACCGAAGCAGAGCACTCGAACTTAACCACTACACCACTGGGCCAGCCCAAAAAGCAAAGACATTTTTAACAGAAGCCTCTAGAAGAATTCCTCTTGTACTTCATTGACCCAGAACCTGGTTGCATTCCTATGCCAAAACCAATCATTGGCGAGAGAAATCAGAGCATCATTGTTAGTGTAGAACAATTATGAACCAAGCTCTGTAGCAAAGGAGTGAACTGGTGAAAACTGGACATACAGTTTGCTACACAAACTTATTATATATTCCTTGTAAGCCAACTCTTCTACTTTCCAAGATAAAAATTTCCTCTCTTTCTCTCCATTCATGCCTTCGTTCCTTCAACACACACTTTTGAGGGTTTTCTGTGTGCCAGGCATTATTCTTAGTGCTGTAGATATTTCAGCAAATAAACTCTCTCTACAAACCTTTCATAGCTCTCTCCTCCCTTTCCTAAATCGGCTGATGAGTCCACTTGATAACTAAATAAGAAAATAGAAGTAATCAAATGGGGAGGATTCACCTTCCCATCACAAAATCTACCTGTGCTCGGATTCTGCTGCTTCTCTTCTGTGATAGTAGAGTAAATATATATATATATATATTTATAGGGCAACTCTCCCACCTGTGCTCCAGATCCAGGACTATATTATTCTCGCCTTCTCAATGTCCTACCTCTTCCAGGCATACTTTCTTTTTCTTGCATCATCAATCTCGCCCTCTCTACCAATTTGTTCCATCAGTACATAAGCATGTTGTAATATCCCCCATCTTGAAGACACATTGCCCCTTAGCAGATGCATATTTTTCCAGCAGTCACTCAACTTCTATATTCCTCTTCTAAGCAAAACATCTCAACAATATTATATATACATTCTTCCAGTATTTCACTTCACACTCTCTCTTTTACCTACTTCAATATGGCTTGTGAGCTCCATATTCCATTGAAACTTCATTTGTCAGCCTAACTAACAACTTTCCTTTGGACAATTTCAGTGGGCACGTTCCTATCCTCACCTTCGGCAATCTCTCATCATGTTCTACACGTGACCGCTGAATTCCTCCTAAACTACCTCCTCCCTCAGTTTCAATGACGTCTCACTCTTCTTGTTATTCTCTATTTTATTTTTCATTCTTTCTCAGTTTGTATTTGCTGTCTCCTTCTCAGAAGGATTCTTAGGATTTGTTGCTGGCTTCTGTTTCTTTCCCTGCGATATCCTCTCCTGTGGTGATCTTGTAAATTCACATGGCTTTAAATACCTTATATAGGATGATAATTGCTAAATATAGACAGTAGTCCTGCCTTATCCACAACTTCACTTACTGTGATTTCACTTACCCACGGTCAACCATGGTCTGAAAACATTAAATGGAAAATTCCAGAAATAAACGATTTGTAAGTTTTAAATCGTGCACCCTTCTGAGTAGCATGATGAAATCTCGCACCTTCCTGCTCCCTCCTGCCCAAGACGTGAATTATCCCTTTTTCAAGCATATCCACACTGTATAAGCTACCTGTCTGTTAGTCACTCAGTAGCCATCTGGGTTATTATACGACTGTTGCTATATCGCAGTGTTTGTGTTCAAGTAACCCTTATTTTATTTAATAATGACCCCAATGCCAACTTTATTATTAGTTATTGTTGTTAATCTTTTGCTGTACCTAATTCGTAGATTGAATGTTATTATGGGTATGTATGTATAGGAAAAAGCAATATAAATAGGGTTCGGTACTATCCATGGTTTCAGGCATCCACTGGGGGTCTTAGAACGTACCCCCACAGATAAGGGAGGACTACTGTACCTCACTAAACTGCAGCCTTACACATCTCATTGATTACTTAATATTTCCACTGAAATGTCTCATGAGCATGACAAATTTAACAAAACAGGCTTTTGATTCTCTTTCCTCTTTTCCCACCAAAAGTCAATCAATCAGTTAATAATCATGTATCTCCACTAATCTTTCTCACCTCAGTGAATTCCTCGACATGCCACCCAATTATTTTAATCTGAATTCCTCCCTCTCATTACCAAGCACATTCATGCAAACACATATATGTAACTTGTCAGTGGCACATTCTGGTGCCTCAACTTAAAAATGTATCATAAAAAAGTTTCTTTTTAACTCCACTCCCATCACCTTAGTCATCATCATTTTCCATATAGAATATTGCAATGGCCTTCCTAAGAGGTTTCTCTCTTCATTCTTGCCCCCTCTAGTTCATTTTCCATATGATAATCAAACTGATCTTTAAGAGTGTGGTCATGTAATGTACCTCTGCTACCTAAAATGCTCCAGTGGCTTCCATTTGTGCTTAGAATAATGTCCAAACTCTTTCCCATGGCCTATGGAGACCCAAGCAATTTGACCCTGCCTATCTCTTCAACCTTACCTCATGCCACCCCCCTTTGTTCAGGGCATTCCAACACACAGGCTTTCTGACAGTTGATAAAACACATAAAGTCCTTGCTTTGCAAGTTTTGAAGACATATTAAGACCTTGAGTTTTATGTTGGGATCTTATAGCTTGGCTTACAAAACAAACGTATCTATGTATTCAATAAATTTTTAATTCCTTTACCATTTCTCGGTGCAATGAAACAGCATAACACTTCTGAACCAGCCAAGTAAGTTCCTAACCTTTGTAATTGCAACTTGCTTTTCACATTAGAATAGTGCTCTTGAGTATCACCTCAGGCTCAGTTTGACCTCAATTTCTGGGACCAAACTTGACCTGAAACAGAAGGAATTTAACCACCTCACATTCTTGTGCTCAACCTTATCATTGTTGCTCATTCATACATGACGCCGGCTCAGTTCTGACTACTCAGCTTAAAATTTTACTTTGACAAGTCCTTGGCACTTAGCAGGCACTGAAATATATCTTTGTTAATGATAAGATACAGTCTTTGCCCTTAACGAGCTCTCGGTTTACATTCCCCTTCCCTATCCCTCAGCTCTATGCCTTTTATTCCAAGCTCCCATCCCTATCTGTCCACCCCATCCAAATACCCAATCTTATCACTGTTCTTCAGCTGTGAATCCTATTTTACTCTTGCTTTTCTGGAATCTGACCAATAAGCAGATCTTTTCCTACGTCTGAGCTTCTGTGTTGTTTTGTCACTCCTTCTCCCAGAAACAAGGGCATTACCCCTAAAAGAGATCTTCCAATTTTAGAATCAGCTCCAAAACAGCAATCAGTGACCTAATAAATTGCTTAATTCAATGTATTAGTGATGTGCCCTTTATTCCTTCATATTTGCCTTCAAATTCCCTCTCTTTCTATCTTTCCAGTATTTTCCAAATTAGTAAACAAAAGATGCCGCTCTTCACAACTCCTCATCTATTCCAAAAATACAACAGAGCAGTGACTATTGGTGGAATGATTATTCCACTAAACATTTTATTTCATATACAAAATGTTAGACCAAGAGTTATTCAAGAGAAATTGAATAAGTTGGAAATTTTGCCTATCTAACAAATTAAAGTTTCTATATTCTGGAAGTTTCTTTTAAAGGAAATCTATCTGAGAAGATAACTAATGTCAATAATTTGCCAGGACTTGGGTTCCATCTTTTAAAGCACTTTATAAATAATTGAATTTTAGATGAAGGAGCCAATATTTTAAAGTAGATGTGTTTACCAGATCTACAAATTAAGACATTCTCATGAAATTGTAAATTCAAATGAAGAATTTACTCAATCAATTGCTATAAATTTGCCACTATAAAGTCTCTTCTAGAAAGAAAGATAACAAGGTGGTATATTAGAAAGAAAATGGGGAGACTGATTGGTTCTAGTCTGGGATTCAACATGTTTAACTTTATGATATATCAGTTTCCAGTGGGTGCTCTAACAAATTACCACAAATTTGGTGGCCTAGAATAACACACAGTATCTCACAGATCTGAAGTCGGAAATCAGTTTCACTGGGCCAGAAATCAAGGTATCAGCAGGACTGCACTCCTCTGGAGGTTCCGGAGGATAATCTGTTTTCTTGTCTTTTGCAGCTTTTTACAGGGTTTAGGATCTGGATACCTTGGGTCTACCCAAAGATTATTCAGCCCCACAATGACTTTGTGTAACTTTTGAATCTTAGTTTCTTCTATAAAATGGAGCTAATCAGGATATTTTGAGAACTGAATGAAATGAAAAGAATTAAAGTTGTCAGAGGCAATTACATCTCCTAATTTCCATTTATTATTAGCTTTATGGTTCAATATTAAACCTCTTCTTGACACTTTATATAACCACAAATTTTCAAGAGAAATTGTTGTTAGAAAAAAAAAATTAATTTTCCATGTTTGTATGTGACTGCATCTAATTGCTGGTTGAAGAGTGCTACTTCTCTGACTTTTTCCATTTTGGTGTTTTGGGTTATTGGAGGTTTTAGCATAATAAGAAAAGGTAATCAAATCAGTGATCACCCAGACATAATATGACAAAAGCAAATGCCAGCATATCTCTTAATGTTCCAAAAATTCATTTTGAGTGAATTGATGAGAATTATCTGGACTTTGTCATTGGAATTGCAGATATCCTTGTTCTATCTTAAACTTATCGGCCAAGTTGTCTCTTCCATTGTATGTAGAGTCACACTTAGTGAAAATAATACTGACAGTCAGAGCAAGTTAAAGGGGAAATGTATTGCCTTTGAACCAGTCTAAATTATACATCTCAAGATCTCTGAAAGTTGTTAAGACAGCTAAAGATTTTTCAGAATATTTGAAATAGAAAAAGCTGTCAAATTGATACAGGCATTTGAGAGAGAAGTTGCTTCTTAGAGGGAGACACTGATTGAGACATATCAGCTTAATCTTATCAGAGACCTAGACCAGAGTTTGGAATAATAAATTTATATTGCAAGTATAGCTAAAGAACTAATCCTCTACTTTTGACCATAAGCAACAACAGCTATCTCACACTGATGTTTATTTAAGTCACTTTATTATAATACCATATTGTTAAAGAGCCTAGAATGTTGGAATTAGCTTTTTTTTCTTAAGGCAAGTTTTCATATAACAATGTTGATGCCTGAGTAGAAGTCTAGACTGTATCTTTATATTGCCAAATCCATGGGCATGATATTTTTTTATTGTGACCTATATCCTGGGATATGTAATTCCCAGAGTTTACCTGGTTGGCTACTTTTCATTATTCAAGTCCTGACTCAGATGTCACCTGCTAGGAGAAGCGTTTCATGAACGCCTATTCTCAGTTAGTATTTCCTACCTGTTTACTCTCTGTAACATCGCCCTATTTTACTTTCTGCATAACATTTGTCTCTTTCTGAAATTACCTCTTCATTATCGTCTGTCTTTCCATAGCATATAAGCTCCATGAAAACAGACCTCCATAGCTCAAGTGCCTAATAGAGAACCAGTTCCTCTAGGCATTTCATAAATACTTGGTGAGTAAAAGAAAGACCCAAAACAATCTGATGGAGTTAAAAATACTTTTTGGATCTCGGAATTTTATGATTACATACTATGTGACATAGTCATATCTCTAAGATTGACAGACTCTATAATGAAATTCAGTACTCAAGAGATTCCCTGGAGCTTGGCAAATTCAGAGAGCATTAGAAATCCTTGCTCTCAAAGGGCCCTGGCATGCAATTCAAGCACTGATTGCAAAAGAGAGTCATAGGGTCTATCTTTTCTAGAAACATGACCTAACTAATGAGAGTCCTACCCTAGACAAATGTTCTTTAACTTTTGTGTTGAGACGAGATAGAAGGGAAAGACTGTTTTTCCTTTTGGAACATTCTCTGATAGAAAGGGCATCACTTGACTCAGACATATGCTTAAGGATAATTGAGCTGTAAGAGATTTCCATACATAAGTTGAGATGCTCTGTTGTACTTCCCTCTAGAAAATACTATGAAAAATTCCTAATTGTTTCTAGAATTTAAACCAGTGGGAAGTTTATATTTGATGTCCTTTCCTAAATGAATATTTTTACTCCCTTCAGTATCAGTCCATCATGTGAAGTGACCTAGAGTCTTGACCCATTGGTCAAATTGTTAAAATTCATGATTTACACTCATGAATTTATGCATATATGGATTCAACGTTTCTAGAAACAAACAAAAAAAATGACTATTTTAGTATGTACTCATCCATATTTAGAGCTGAATTTATTGTTCTGTTAATTTGGCCTTTTATTCCACTAACTTATTAGAAAAACAAGTAGAGAAAGCTGCCAAATTGGTGCAAAATTATGAAAGGTAATTTTTGCTTGCCAGAACCAAAATATCACACTTTTCCTGATAAAAGAGAACCACCCGTCTCTCAGTCTCAATCCTTATAGTTTTGGAGGTGATAAGTCCACTCAGCTCCAGAGTAGGCCTTGATTAATATAAAATAATCACCAAATTCCACTTCCCACCCGAAATTTAGTACATAGAAGAGAAGCGAGACAACATCATTTAGATCCTGAATCAAGCTTCATTTGAAACCAGTCCCATCCCTGGATTTTCCAGTAATCTGAGTCAACAAATACGCTTTTAGCTTAAGCCATTATGGGTGGGTTCATTTTCACATGCAGCTAAAACATTACCAATTAATAGTCCATGAGTTTTACGTGTAATACTACTAACTTTCCCAAGATTATGTTTGGACCCAAAGGCAATATACAAAATTAAAATAAATATATCTCGAGATTTTAGAATATCCCCTGTGAAGTGAACGCTAAGGCGAATTTCTTTGTTTATGGCTGAGATTAAATACAGGCTTCCCCATTCCCACATAAAGTTACATGCACTTAAAATATTTAAATATGAGGAAAACAAATGTATATATGTATACATGTATATATGTATTTTGTAGATAGAGAGAGGGACAAGTGTATATATGTATTCTGTAGACAGAGAGAGGGACATAATAGATAGGAGTAAAGGGAAAATAGTGAAAGGAATTTGCTAGTTTAAGAAGATCTCACCAAAAATAAGGCAAAGCTATTACACAAACATGCATGTCTAAAAACAGAGATCAGGTACCTTACACATCTAAAGCCACAGAATTGTGTCTTATTAAAGTTTTAAAAAGTCATATGATGGTTTAAAGAGACATTTAGCAAGTCATGCGATAAGAACCCTCTGGCATTGACTCTCTAGGCTGAGACCAGCATATTATGCGGACAGAGAAGCCAGTCAATGAATGAAAACGAGGCCTACTGCCCCTTGATTGCAGCCCAGCCCAGGCAAGCAAATGGCCTAACACCTCCTGGTAGAGTCACATCTGCCTACCCCTCAATATCGCAAGCTCCTTGAGGCGGAGTCTGGTCACAGGCAGCTTCCTAGCCTGGGCACCTCACTTAAGTGACTGGCTCAGAGAAGATACAGAATAAAATATAGTATGCCTGAATTAATGAGTATATAAATGAATGAATGAACGGATTGTTTAGCTCCTACCAAATTTAAGAGATAGTCAATTTTAGCTTACTTATATCTTGAGAAGTCCAGGTCACCAAAATAATAAATGCCCTTCAGATACCCATTTGAAAAGTTCAGAGTAAACTGCAGAGTTGCATATTCTATCTCTTTGCAAATATTCATTGTCGTCTGGAGCATGCCTATTTCTGATAATTCTGCTGTTTGAACATCATCCCAGAAAATGAGTGGAACTGCCTATTAAGATAGCCATATATTCTGCATCCAACATTCCTGAAATATGCTAAATAAATAAACGTATAGTGAAAAAAATCCTGCAATTTCCCAGTGGGAACAAAAAACACCTAACTAGGGTAGCAATCAAGTATCTTCAAAAATATTTAAATATTTATATTTATTATCTACTTATAAAAAAGAACAGCAACTTAATGCTGTTCTGGTGTTTTCTTCTTTCCATTTGAAAAATTTACGCACTGTGTATATTTTCTAAAAGATAAGATGTATTTTTAGAAGCAAGTTTTTCCTAAGAAGCTAGCTCTTTTACAACTCTCTTTTGGGAAATGAAATAAACAGAGAGAAAGTATTATTGAAATATATTAAAATGTTATCCCATAATTGTGAATGTTTTTAAGACACAAGAAGAGAGTTGTTTGGAATTCTGAAGGCAGGATTAAATTGAGCATACCACAATGCAGAGTGCCCTTTGAAACCTGAGCTTTTTATTCTCGGGATATAGCCAAGGTAGCATATAAAGGTTTCAAAAAAGTAATTTCCCTTAAAATGAAAAAGCTACATCTTTTGCACCTGCCTGTAAACAACCCAAGACTCTGCTCCTGTCTAGACCTAATTCACTTAGACTCTTCAAACCAATTTTCTCAGCCTAGACTTTTAAAAGAGCAGAGTAAAAACTAAGATTAATAGAGCAACATTCCAATAATCTTAATTTTAATAGAAAATTTTATTTGTATAGCTCTTTAGAGTTCAGGAAGAGCTTTCCTATATTTTACCTAATTTGAACTTCTAAATAGCCCCTGTGAGAGTCACAAGAATGGTCCCCTTTGACCACTTATGGGCAAATGATTCAATAGTTTAATAGTTTGGAAGCACAAGATTTCATGAACCTTTCGTAGCAGGCTCTTTACAACACAAATTATCCTACATACGTGAAGGTGCAGGTCATGAGTAATAGATATTGCCAACTCTTATGGCATCTGCCATAGAGAAAATGACATTATTCATGGCATTCCACAATAAGATATATCTAAGGAAACAGTGGTATTTATGAAGGTACTTCTTATTCTAATTAATATTTAATTAAATTCTTTGTTGATAATTAGATCAGTTATCTATTGCTGCATAACAAACCACCTGAAAACTTAGAAGCGTAAAACAACAATATTCAGTTATTTTGCTTATGAGTCTGTAATTTGGTCGGGTTATGGAGTGACAGATTGTCTCTGCTTCAGCAGGATCAGGTGAAGTGGCTCAAGTGAGGACTGGAGGATTTACTTTTTTAAATTTTTTGAGGAAGATTGGCCCTGAGCTAACATCTGTTGCCAATCTTCCTCTTTTTTTTCTTTTTTCTCCCCAAAGCCCCAGTACATAGTTGTATATCCTAGTTGTATGCCCTACTAGTTCTTCTAAACCAGCTCAGCATGGATTGATGAGTGGCGAATAGGTCCATCCTCAGGATCCTAACCAGCAAACCCCAGGACACCGAAGTGGAAAGCACAAACTTAACCACTATGCCACCAAGCCAGCCTGAGGATTTACTTTTAAGATGACTCACTCACCTGGCTGCCAGGTTGATGCTGGCTGTCAGCTAGGAATTCAGTGAGGGCAGTGAGTCAGGCGCTCTATTCTTTTCCAAGTGGGCCTCTGCTTGGGTTTCCTTATGGAATGGCGTCTATTTCAAAGAGTTAAAGTTCCAAGAAAGCCAGATAGAAGCTGTATCAATTTTTATGACCTAGTCTCAGAAGTCACATTGCATTGTGTCTGCAGTAGTCACAAGCCTGCCCAGATTCAAAGAGGGAACATAGACCTCACTTCTTTCTTTTTTTTTAATATATTTTTAATTGATGAGTAAGATTCACTGTGAGCTAACATCTGTTGCCAATCCTCCTCTTTTCTTGCTTGAGAAAGATTAGCCCTGAGCTTACATCTTCACCAATCTTCCTCTATTTTTTTTTTTTGTTTTTTGTATGTGGGATGCCACCACAGCATGGCTGATGAGTGGAGTAGGTCCACTCCTGGGATCTGACCCTGCAAACCTGGGCTGCAGAAGCCGAGCATGGGGAACCTTAACCACTCAGCCATGGGGCTGGCCCTGGCCCCACCTCTTGATGGTAGGAATGGAGGATGGGAGGGATTGTTGTGGTCATTTAAAAAATATTTAAAATATATCATTACAACAATTTTATTTTCAAGCCCTTAACTTTCAAAGACTTTTTAGAAACAATCAATCAGTTATGTTACATGGCAATTTTTTTTAGAGATTTTTGAGTTAGTGTGTCAAAATTCTTCCAAATCTCACCTTTTTTTGGGGGGGGGGTTTAAAGGAAACAGGTTTTTTGTTTGTTTGTTTTTGTTTATTGCAGTAACATTGGTTTAAAACATTGTATAAATTTCAGGTATACGTCATTATACTTCTATTTCTGCATGGATTACATCATGTTCTCATGTTCACCGCCCAAATACTAATTACAATCCATCACCACACACATGTGCCTAATTATCCATTTTGCCCTCCGCTTCCCCACTTCCCCTCTGGTAACCACCAATCCAATCTCTGTTTCTACGTGTTTGTTTGCTGTTGTTATTAGCTACTACTTAATAAGTGAGATCATATGGTATTTGACCTTCTCCCTCTGACTTACTTCACTTTGCATAATACCCTCAATGTCCATCCATGTTGTCACAAATCGCTGGATTTCATTGTTTCTTATGGCTGAGTAGTATTCCATTGTGTATATATACCACAGCTTCTTTATCCATTCGTCCCTTGATGGGCACTTAGGTTGCTTCCGAGTCTTGGCTATTGTGAATAACACTGCCCTGAACACAGGGGTGCATGTATCTTTACGCATTGGTGTTTTCATGTTCTTTGGATAAATACCCAGCAGTGGGATAGCTGGATCGTATGGTAGTTCTATCCTTAATTTTTTGAGAAATCTCCATACTGTTTTCCATAGTGGCTGTACCAGTTTGCACTCCCACCAGCAGTGTATGAGAGTTCCCTTCTCTCGACATCCTCTCCAACACATGTTGTTTCCTGTCTTATTAATTATAGCCATTCTGACAGGCGTGAGGTGATATCTCATTGTAGTTTTGATTTGCATTTCCCTGATAGTTAATGATGTTGAACATCTTTTCATGTGCCTGTTGGCCATCCGTATATCTTCTTTGGAGAAATGTCTGTTCAGGTCTTTTGCCCATTTTTTAATTGGGTTTGTAGTTTTTTTCTTGTTGAGATGCATGAGTGCTTCATATATATTGGAGATTAACCCCTTGTCAGATATATGGTTAGCAAATATCTTCTCCCAATTGTTAGGTTGTCTTTTCGTTTTGTTGATGGTTTCCTTTGCTGTGCAGAAGCTTTTTAGTTTGATGTAGTCCCATTTGTTTATTTTTTCTATTGTTTCTCTTGCTCGGTCAGACATGGTGCTTGAAAATATGTTGCTAAGACCGATGTCTAAGAGCGTACTGCCTGTGTTTTCTTCTAGAAGTTTCATGGTTTCAGGTCTTAAATTCAAGTCTTTAATCCATTTTGAGTTAATTTTTGTGTATGGTGTAAGGCAATGGTCTACTTTCATTCTTTTGCACGTGGCTATCCAGCTTTCCCAACACCATTTGTTGAAGAGACTTTCTTTTCTCCATTGTATGTTCTTGGCTCCTTTGTCAAAGATTAGCTGTCCCTAGACGTGTGGGTTTATTTCTGGGCCTTCGATTCTTTTCCATTGATCTGTGTGTCAGTTTTTTGTGCCAGTACCATGCTGTTTTGGTTACTATAGCTTTGTAGTATATTTTGAAATCAGGGAGTGTGATACCTCCAGCTTTGTTCTTTTTTCTCAGGATTCCTTTAGCTATTCGGGGTCTTTTGTTGTTCCATATAAATTTTAGGATTCTTTGTTCTATTTCTGTGAAAAATGTTGTTGGAACTTTGATAGGGATTGCATTGAATCTATAGATGGCTTTAGGAAGTATGGACATCTTAACTATGTTAATTCTTCCAGTCCAAGAGCACGGAATATCTTTCCATTTCTTTGTGTCTTCTTCAATTTCTTTCAGCAATGTTTTATAGTTTTCAGTGTACAGATCTTTCACCTCTTTGGTTATGTTTATTCCTAGGTATTATATTTTTTTTGTTGCAACTGTAAATGGGATTGTATTCTTAATTTCTCTTTCTGCTACTTCGTTGTTAGTGTACAGAAATGCAAGTGATTTTTGTATGTTGATTTTGTATCCTGCAACTTTACCGTATTCGTTTTTTACTTCTAAAAGTTTTCTGGTGGATTCTTTGGGGTTTTCTATGTATAAAATCATGTCATATGCAAATAGTGACAGTTTCACTTCTTCCTTTCCAATTTGGATCCCTTTTATTTCTTTTTCTTGCCTGATTGCTCTGGCTAGGATTTCCAATACTATGTTAAATAGGAGTGGTGAGAGTGGGCATCCTTATCTGGTTCCTGTTCTTGGATAGCTTTCAGTTTTTCACCATTGAGGGTGATATTAGCTGTGGGTTTGTCATTTATGGCCTTTATTATGTTGAGGTACTTTCCTTCTATACCCATTTTATTCAGAGTTTTTATCATAAATGGATGCTGTATCTTGTCAAATGCTTTCTCTGCATCTATTGAGATGATCATGTGATTTTTATTCTTCATTTCATTAATGTGGTGTATCACGTTGATCGATTTGTGGATGTTGAACTATCCCTGCATCCCTGGAATAAATCCCACCTGATCATGGTATATAATCTTTTTGATGTATTGTTGTGTGCGATTTGCTAGTTTTTTGTGGAGGATTTTTGCATTGATGTTCATCAGTGATATTAGCCTGTAATTTTTGTGTGTGTGTGTTGTCCTTGTCTGGTTTTGGTATCAGGGTAATGTTGGCTTCATAGAATGAGTTAGGGAGCTTCCCCCACCCTTCAAATTTTTGGAAGAGTTTGAGAAGGATAGGTATTAAGTCTTCTTTGAATTTTTGGTAGAATTTACCAGGGAAGCCATATGGTCCTGGACTTTTATTTTTGGGGAGCTTTTTGATTACTGTTTCGATCTCCTTACTGATGATTGTTCTATCCAAATTCTCTATTTCTTCTTGATCCAGTTTTGGAAGGTTGTATGATTCTAAGAATTTATCCACTTCTTCCAGATTGTCCAATTTGTTGGCATATAGCTTTTCATAGTATTCTCTTATAATCTTTTATCTTTCTGAGGTGTCTGTTGTTATTTCACCTCTTTCATTTCTGGTTTTACTATTTGAGCCTTCTCTCTTTTTTTCTTGGTGAGTCTAGCTAAAGGTTTGTCAATTTTGTTTATCTTTTCAAAGAACCAGCTCTTGGTTTTATTAATTTTTTCTATTTTTTTTTAGTCTCTATTTCATTTATTTCTGCTCTGATTTTTATTATTTCCCTTCTTCTACTGCAAATCTCACCTTTTTAAAAAGTCAGTCACCTTGAAATAAAATTCTCAAAATATCCTCATGATAGATTTGTAGGCATCTAAGACTTATAAGGCTTTATAGCTGAGTAAAATTGTGAAAAAGTAATATAATTTTCTTTATTTCTGCTGATATTTTTTAAAATTTTGTAATTTTATTCACATAAAAATATCCTGGTTGATGATGTTTAGCAGCAAAATCATACTGTATTCACAATGAACCACAGCATTTCAACAATTTTTTTTCAAGCCTTACTAATAGCTGACTCCAACTACTTAAAATAATGATTATTGGTTCCAGAAAAATTAATTTATCTAGTCAGTGCAAGTCAGTCTTAATTAAAAGTCAGTCTCAATTTTTGACTTCTTGGTGAGTCTATTTCTTTAGTTAATGTTCTTTTATTTGTTTGCCTAGTTAAAAGAGAATTTCTATTTTTTCCAATGTTTTATTAGGAAAATGTTCAAATATATAGAAGTTGAGAAAACAGTAAACACTTATACCATTCACAAAATTTAATTATAGTCAAAATGCTCAAATATTTATCTCCCTCTCCTTCCTGAATGATTTGAAGATAAGTTATTATATCATATCTACCCATGGTACTTCAGCTTACAGTTCTTAAGAATAAGGGCTTTTTCCTCCATAACCACTGTATAATTATCAGCCTTAAGAAAATTAACTAACAAAATGCACGTTCAAGTTTTTCTCATGTTTCAAGAAAGCATTTGTATCAATTTTTACATTTGATTATTATGTCTCTTTAGTCTCTTTTTAACATAGAACAGTCCCTTTCCCCACTTATTTATTTTTTATGACATTGACTTTTTTTCATGAAAATAAGATTTGTGATTTGTCATAGAGAGTTTTAAAACAACAGATCTTACAGCTTTAAACAAAACATGTATACCTTATCAGGTCTTCCTCCTAGCGGTATTGAAACATTTTAATACTGCAAGTGACTTAACAGCAAGAGCCTTTAACGAGTCTTTTTCTGCCATAGTTTAGAACACACACACACACACACACACACACACACACACATACACATACACATATACACACACACACACAAAGCATTGACTTCAACTGGATTGGTTAAGAAAAACAAAGTAGCTATAGCTATTCATTCACTCATATTCTCAACAATGAACTCAACATCTAACTTGTGCTAAGTGTAAAAAAAAATCATCAGGGTTTTATATTAATTCAGATGTTGTAAAGCATAACAAAACATTGCTGAGACCAAAATGAAATGTGCCTCAGTATTTTTTAAATTAAGCTAATTATGTTTACTTTTGTTTTGTAAATCAAACTGCAATAAACTGCGTCTGTTTTAAGTATACAAATCACTGGGCTTAGACAAATAAATATGTGGAAACAAAGCCACAATCAAGATACAGAGTCCTTCCATCATCCTCACGAGTTTTCCCTCATCAGTCAGCAGGCTATCCCTCCGTCTGCTCCCAGACCCAGCCAGCCACTGGTCTGCTTTCTGTCACTATAGAATAGTTTGCATTTTCTTCAGTTTTATATAAATTAAATAATAAAATAAGTACATTTTATATTTCACTTTCTTAAAAATAATGATTTTGAGTTTTATCCTTAAGAGTACATGTATCAGTAATTTGTTACTTTTTAATTGATGGGTAGTATTTTATTGAATGAATGTACCATCTTTTTTTTTAGCTTATTTTTCTGTTGTTCAGAATTTAGGTTACTTCCTGTTTGGGGCTACTGTGAATAAAGCTGCTCTGAACATTCACAAACAAATATTTTTGTACATGTATTTTTTTATTTCTCCTCGGTAAATATCTTGGAGTGGAATGGTTAGGGTATGTGGTTGGTATTATGTTTAACTTTATAAGAGGCTATTCAAAACTGTCAGTTTACAGTAAATCTTAAAATCAAATTTTGTAATTTCTCTAACTTTCCTTTTCTTTCTTTATAATAACTGTCTTGTTTTTCATAGGTTTCCAAAAAATATCAGAAACAGCCTATTGATATCCTTCTTAGAAAGCACGCTGGGATCTTTTTTGGTGTTCTGCTGAATCTGTAGATCAGTTTGGTGAGAATTGATAGCTTAAAATGGTAAGTCTTCCAAGCCATGAACATGGTATTTTCAACATCTATCTAGTCTTCTTTAATTTTCCTGAGAAATGATAACTAGCTTTATTTTAAAGATTTTTCATTTTTTAATTAATTCCTAAATCTTTTATGGCTCATGCTATTGTAAAAGAAATTATGATGTTTTTTATATGCTTGTTATATGTTGTTGGGTTCAATTTGCTAATATTTTTGGCTAGTATTTTGGGGGAGCTCTGTCCATAAGCAATCTTGATCCACCATTTTACTTTTTTGTAATACCTTTGTCAGGTTTGGTATCAGAGTAATGCTAGCTTCATTTGAAAGAGTTTGTGGGAGATTGGTATTATTTCTTCTTTGAATGTTTCATAGAATTAATCAGTGAAACTATCTGGTCCTGGTATTTTTTTCTGACAAAAATTTTCTATTAAAATTTTATGTTTTTAAATAGACATAAAGCTGTTTATATTTTCATTTAATTAGTTGTAAATTCTCGATGAAGTTTTCTCTTTCATCACTGTTATTCTATTTGTTGGCCAAAAAATGTTCATAACACTCTCGTATTATTGTTTTAATGGTTATGAAATCTATAGTGATAATCTTTAATTAATTATATTAGTAATTTGTACTTTTTTTCTTTCTTTCTTGTTCACTCTACCTGGAGTTTTATCGAATTCATTGATCTTTGTAATGATCATGCTTGTGGCTTTATTAATTTTCTTTTTTGTTTGTTTTTGTTCTATTTCACCAATTCCTGCTCTTATTACCATTATTACTTCCTTTCACTAGAGGTAGATTCACTTGCTCTTGTTTTTCTAGCTCCTTTAGAAGGAAACTTCAACAATAATTTAATTTCTTTATTATTCTTTCATATATCATTTAAAGTATACAGTTCTCTCTAAGCATTACTTTGCCTCCTGTAAATTTTGATATATTGTATTTTCTTCATTATTCAGTTCAAAATATTTTCTAATTTCTCTCACGATTTCTTCTTTGACCTATGAGTTGTTTAAAATTTCCTTGTTTAATTTTGAAATACTTATGGTTTTCTTGGGTATCTTATACTTTTCTTATTTATAATTTAATTCTGTTATGGGCACACAATATATACTGTATGATTTAAATCCTTTTAAATTTCTTGTTGCTCATTGTTTTGGTCCTGGATAGCCTAAAGTCGCAAATATTCTATGTGCACTTGAAAATAATGCAGTTGTAGGATATAGTAATTTATAAATACTAATTAGATCAATATGGGTAATAGTATTTTTTCCAGTCACCTACACTTTTACTAACTTTTGATACTTTTCCATCAATTAATGAGATAAATGGATCCCACTGTAGTTGTGGACATTTGTATGTTTTCGTGTCCTTCTATCAATTTTTGCTTCATATATCTTGAGGTTCTATTATTATCTACATACACATATGGATTGTCATGTCTTTCTTATGAACTGACTCTTTTATCATTATAAAATGTACAGTTTTATCTCTAAAAATACTCTTTGTCTTGAAGTCTATTTCTTTTGATATTAGTATAACAGCCTAGACTTTTCAAGCTTACTGTTTGTATATCTTTTTCATCCATTTACTTTGAACCAACCTGTGTCTTTATGTTGGCTCTTCTAGACAGCATGTAACTGGGCCCTGCTTTCTTCATTCTTATTTCTCTGCCTTCTTTGCGGAGTGTTTAGTCAACTAACTTTTAATATGACTGTTAAAAGCATTAGATTTAGATCTGCAATGTTATTGTTTTCTGTTGTTGTTGTTATTATTATTCCTTTGTTCTTCTTTCTTTCTTTTTTTTTGGATTATTTGAATCACTTAAGAATCCAGTTTGATCTGTCTCTTAGGTTTTTAGTTATACAGCTTTGCATTTATTTTAGTTGTTGCTCTTGGAATTAAGATATACATTCTTAATTTTTCAAAGCCCACACAGTCATATGTCCCTAGTTATTTTTGAGTCTGTAATTTAGAATTTTCCTAGATGTTGTGAATTTTATATTGTAGAGACTCTCGTATATTCTAAGTAGGTTAGACTCTAACTTGCAACTTTGTCTTTTGAGCAGCAGCTCAAATCTCAATTAAATTTATTTGCCTCTAAGTACACTTCTTTGAGTATGCACCACCCATGCATGGTTCAGAGGGCAGGAAGAGACTTTGGTAGTCATTAAAAACAGAACTTGGGACTCTCCTCCTTGGGACTTTCCCATTTCCGGGATTGCAGCTCCTCACTTGGTGGTTGCTGCAACCATAAACTTTTTCTCCAATTCTTCATAAAAAACCATAGTGCAATTTCTGTCATAGCTTCTGCCACCCCACAGCATCATGAATCATGGTTTACCCTCAGTTTAAATCCACACAAGTGGATAACTCACCACAAGCTGATCCATTTTTCAAGTTTTAACTCCCCTCCAAAAGCTACATGTCTTTGTTCAGTCTCTAGAAACTTCGGGTTGTTAATTTGGTAAGTTAAACAGACTTTTTTTTTTTTTTTTGGTGAGGAAGAGTAGCCCTGAGCTAACAGCTGTTGCCAATCCTCCTCTTTTTGCTGAGGAAGATTGGCTCTGGGCTAACATCTGTGCCCATCTTCCTCTATTTTATATGTGGGGTGCCTGCCACAGCGTGGCTTGATGAGCAGTGCATAGGTCCGTGCTGGGATCCGAACCTGAAAACCCTGGGCTGATGAACCCTGGGCCACTGAAGCAGAGTCCGCAAACTTAACCACTATACCACCAGGCCAGCCCCCAGATTTTATTATATTATTTTTATCTGAGGAAATGGCTTCGGTTAGGAGCTTATTCTGACCCTGAGTTTTTAAAATGCACAAGGCTATTGTCTTTTACAATGTTATGCTCTGGATTTGGTTAATTGTTCCCTCATGGTGTCCTTTAACTTAATCCTCTATCTCTTATATTTCCTTAAACATGGAAATATATTTAGAGGTTTCATTGGATTTGGGTTAAATATTTTTTAGTAAGAATAATTTTTAAATGCTCTCATGTACTTATATCACATGGAGAGTAATATCAGGTGTCTCTCTGTAAGTGATGCTATGATGACTGAGGTAGTCACTGCCAGCTCTTGCCATTGTCAAGACAAAATGTTCCCTTGGCACAATGTAAGTAATCTGTCATGTTATACTTTGGCCTTGTGCAAATATCGTGTTTCCCAGAACGTTTTTCTGAAAACCTTGCCTGAATCAATTATTATATGGGGATTACTAAATGGTGATTTTCTTAATTCTATCACTTCTTCATTTATTAGTTGACATAAACAGACAGATTTTATTTACTCATAATGAATGTAACAATTACAGCCATTAATTACAGGTGAAAGATCTACTGCAGAGAACCATCAAGACAACAGATTCAAGACGTAGTCTCTGGATATATCCACAAGGGCACTGGGAGACAGATGTGAAGAGTGTTAGATGATACGGCCAGCACTGAGGCCAGAACACAAAAGCAGGTTCTTAGAGTACAAAGTCAACCCAGGAATTTGAAAGAAACCACTTACCAGTTACTCAGATTTTAGACACTAATTTGCATTCTACATAGCTAAGCCTGAAATTATAATGAAAAACAACAGCCACTTGAAGAGTTTGAAAATTATGACTTGACAATACCAAATAAAGTCTTGGAATATTATGGGAAGCATATGTCTAAACATCCTGTGGTTTTTTATTAAGGAAGCACAGACATTTATAGACACTGCTAAACAAAAGGAAAAGCAAGCAAGAAAGAAAATGTATTCTGATAGAACTTTAAGAATGACAGGGAAAGAAGTAAATTGATATGATAAATTTAGATAACTTTATAAATAAATTATTTAACCTGTGTGTCTATGTGTTTAGAATTTCTCAGTAACGGAGGAGACTTTTGAAGTCATCTGTATCAACAATGCATTTGGTATTTGATAAAGGCATTGAGCTGTAACTGACTGAAACTTTCCCAATAGATACTCTGTTCATTGAAGGCGATCTATCTCATCTTAGGTAGTCCTATTTCCTTGCATTATAGATACAAAATCCATTGTTCTGTAGAATTTTAACGTACTTGCCCTAGTTTCACACAAACACACATCGAGCACCTACTGCATTGCAGTATGCTGATTCAAGTACTAGGTTGCATACATTATAATAATAATTCTATTTTATGACAGCCCTTTAAATATTTGAATTGATTTTTTAGTATTTCAGTGCAGACAAAACCTTGAATAAAGATGCCCTGGAAAAAAATGGAGACATTTAGTTTTCAAGAAAAAAATAAATGTATGCATTTGTTAATAATGATGTGAGAACTTCAGTGGAATTGATTTTTTGAAAACTGTTTATCATCACCATTTATGTTAAATTATTTTAATTTTCATAATTTAGGAATTAGTAGAAAGAATGATTCCCTTTTTATTCTGGATTCTTTATCTGCCAGTTAAAAGTTAAATTGAGGCTCTAATATAATATTTATATTTTTAAAACCAAATATATACATACATTCATTGAATATTGATACATAAAAATAAAACAACATTGCCAAACTTCAGTGAGGAGTAAAATAATTAGTACTATTGCCTTCTGCAGCAGTGCTGGGTGCTGGCTGACTGCACATACTTCTCGATTGCTGAATGACCTCCCACTGCCTTTAATTTGAGTGTTGTTCTGACAGCTTTAATCAACCATAAAATGTTACCAGCAGAAAACAGACTAAAACCTTCAGATGGTTTGCATAAGTATTCAATGTTGTCATAAATAATAAGCTTGGTTTTCATTGTTCACTCTTTCCCTACCTCAACCCCAATTATACTTTTCAAGTAAAATTGAGCTACACGATAAAAAGCTTGGTAGAATATGATTAATTAACATCCATTTTCCCCAACAATGGGATCTTCCTATTCAGAAACAGAAAACAAGTGGGAAATATCCTTGCTGAACAAATTAGGCCAAGCAATATCTCTCACTAAATAAAAAAGTATATAAATTTAGACTTGTGTATTCAAATGGAAAATATATACCTGTTGGTATACTGCCTACCCCAATTGAAATACTTACACAAAAGCAATAGTAATAAAAGATCAGGCAAGAATTCCATTATGCTTCATTTCTATGAAGTCAGGCAGTTAAGTGTTCTTGACATAGGTGTATTTGTGTGGGCTTTATCTCCACATACCAGGTAGCTAACTGTCATGGGTAGCTTAAAGAAATCTGACACTTTCAAACTGCTATGCCCAAGTAAGAGGTTTTTGGATCCTTTACCTTCACAATTGAATGTTGAGAGAGTGCTCACTAATTGGTAGAACTACACACTAGAAGCACTGTTGTCACACTCATAGCTGTACAAAGAACAAAATTCTGCAAGTCTACTTTCTGCTAATAGCTATGGTTGTCTTTGGTGTTTGGTATACAAGCAGAGGCATACAGAGCCAGGAAGTGTTCCAAGTTAAGACAGGGCAGGCAGACCTGAAACAGAAGCAAGGGCAGTTGATGCTTCAGCAGTTTGAAGGAGGACCACCTCCTCATGTCTATTTGCACCAGGCTGGGGCTTATGCAAACAAAAACCCTTCAGACAGATGAGCTTCAGTAAGCGCAGCCCACTGCAAACATCTCTGTATCACAAACACTGAACACAGCACATGGCTCAATCAATTCCTTGCTCTTATTGAGACTTCTCATCACCACTAGTACCTTATTTAGTTTAGAAAATGTTCATAATGTCTGAATTATTTTCAGATTACATAGAAAATAGCTTGGTATCTCTTTTATGTTGATGTGTTTGCTTAATATAGAGCATTCCACTTTACTTGAGTGGGTAAAAGTAACCAGAAGGGTATGAAAAAAGACATTCATAATAGTTGAACTAGAGCTATCACTAAATCACTGAAGGACTGAGGGAAAGGCTGACAGAAAGAATGGCAGGCTACTTTCAGTGACAGAGATTTTGATGCTGAGTCTTATACTAGATGAGGGGCTCTCTTTTCTTTTTTTTACTCTCCACTTAGTTTTTCAGTAACAACAATAGTCCAGCTTATAGGTTTATAGCTTACATTTGGTCAGCTACATAAATAGAGATATATATGAATAAAAGTGAAAGACAGAAGTTAAGTAATTCATTTTAGCCTTTATTTTAAACTTCACTCCAAATATATTTTAAGCCAGAATTTCTAATAAAATGTACCTTAGTTATACTGCTCATCCATTCCCAGCCAACTCTCTTAATTTTAAAGACAACTCTAATCTTGTAGAAAATTTTTAAAAAGAAAGAAAATCACAAACAAGATTGAAATTCACCTGCAATATTACTTCAGAAATAATCCCTATAAACATGTTGGTAGAGAAATTTATAGACATACATTTAACAAATCAATGGATGTAAAGCAGATATTCAGTATAATACACATAAAATATGCACTATAGATCTCAGCTTTGGTTGCCACACTGTATTTTCTGTTTGGTAAGCAACATTTTCCACTTAAAAACATGTCCCGAGTATTATCTCATGTCATTCAATATCTTGCAAAAACATTGTATTTAATGTTGAATAGCAGTCCATACCTAATTTTAGATAGCTGGACAAGCAAATGGAAGTTATATGGAACAGTAAAGGGTTAAAAGGACACTATCAGATAAAAAAGGAAGAAAGACTACAGAATAATAAATAATCCAACATTGTGATAAATGACACAGGAATTCAGAGTTCATCTAGATCCAGATTTTGTTTCCTATTTTGGATCGTGAGTTGGTAGAAATTTCCTATTTTGGTCAGATTGGTATGAATGACTTCTTTCAACATTGATTACAAATTTCTAAATAACACTTCCATCTATGCTTATAATGTCAGCTTCCCTATTACGCTTCTAAAATAATGTAAAGAAAAAGAAATTCAAGCATTGCTATTTTTGTACCAAAAAAAGCAATATTTTGTGGTATCTAGAAAGTCTTACCTTAGCTCTCAAATTCCTCATCTTTTACTGAATATGAGAAAACATTAAAAGAAAGAATTGCATCCTACTTTATACCATCAGCCACTTTATTAATATTAACATAAGGCCAATAGCAACTATTACGTTTTTTCATTATTTAAAAAAATATAAATAGATGACAAATGTTTATAATAGGGTTCTTCGTTTGATTCTGAAACGAAGAACAACTGAAGTTGTAATCTTTATTGGATAAACTTTTCTGTAGTTGATTTTGGCTTATTTAATTTTATTTTTTTTCTCACTATAAATTGCTTTTCTTAAATATTTTCTTAAAGATCTGGGTATGAGATGTGTTCATACCTGCACTAATCAGGTTTTCGTCTTTACCTCTCATCACTGGATCCAAAGATGCATCCGCTATTTCTGACATACACCGTCTACACTCCTAGCCCCACTTTTAAGGCTGAGGCATATGCACCCCAACACTTCTGGATCTTTTTTATTCCAGGGTTTTCACGTCCCCATATGCACTCATGACAACTGGAAGAGAAATCGTGGGAGAAGTGGAATTGGCACTGACCATTTATTCCTGGAGCAGTGTATCCACGGGAGACATTGATAACTAAGTTATCAGGGTACTATGCCTGAGAGACTAATTTCTAATGGTGTCTTTTGAAAGGAATGCAAAATAACTAAATTTAAATTGGAGTGCCAACAAAAAATAAATTGAATTTCCTGTGTTTCGGCACTTAAAATCTCCCTGATGAGCTTTAAACTAGCATCCACCATTATTGAGGGATAACTTCCAATTTATAAGCTGGACAATTTTGTTATTAAAAAAAATCTGTGTTGTAAAAAATATTATGAAGTTGCATCTAAAACTGAAATAATATTTTAGTAATATAAAACCTTTTCTTTGCCTTCAGAATTATCTTTGGTCTCAATCCTGACTTTTTTTGCTGAAACCAAAGACCACCCTCTTGATGATTACGGATGTTTTTCCTCATCCCACAGTCCGAAGTCAGCTTGATTAGCACTACAGTCTCTAGCATCATGGACTCTTTCTCACATTAATTGTTCCTTAATACCTAATGAGCCTGGATCTGGAATAAATCTATCATCCTTCCCTTGTGCAACACTCCTCTCTGCTCCAATTTTGCAAAGACGCTGTGGAGAAATACAGAACTCTACTTGAACTTGTGATTTTTGTTTTGTTCCAGCCATGACAGATTAGTTTGATTGAGAGTAATTCTTCAAAAAAAAAAAAAAAACAATTGAAAATCTGGACAAGATTGAAAAACAAAAAATATATTCTTGAAAGTATTGAAGTAGTAAAGAGTTGGAAGGTCATGATCATACAGATAAAAAATGACCAAAAAGGTGAGTAATATATGTAATGCTTCTTTTCCTTTGAAAAAGTTAGTGCCTTAACCATAGCACTATAGATATTTTGGATCAAATAATTCTTTGTTATGGTGAGTGGTCCTGTGCATTACAAGATGTATAGCAGCATCCTTGGTCTCTATCCACTAAATGTAAGTAGCAGCATGACAGTTGGGACAACCAAAAACATCTCTAGACATTGCCAAATATTCCTGAGGTGGGGAGAGGGAATTGTTCTCAGTTGAGAACCTCTACTGTAGAGCATTTGATGAATCAAGAGAAGCGTCTGAGAAGCTGGGTAGAATTCTTGGTAGTTTTTTAGGGCTGGGGCATAAACTTTGCTGTTCAGGGCATTCAAAATGAGCTCTCAAGTTACACTCCTGAAGGGCTATTACATAGCAGTAAGGGTGAGCCAGAAACAGAGAAGTCCTAATTGAGGCCCCAAATTTGAATCAGCTCAGTCCACTATTGGATTAAAATTATCTACCCTGGCCTCAATTGTCTAGAAGAGGCAAAAGTTAATTCTCTCTGAAAGAAGATAACATCAGCCAGGTCCTCAAGCTATGTCAACAAGATTTTGTATGCATGCTTCTTTAAAGGCATGAAAGAAGACAATAACTAACCAAAATCAAGAGGAAAGAAAAGAGTTAATTGAAATAAACTCACCAAATTGGTAGGCATTGACTTAACAGATACAAGCTTAAAATAACATGTGTAAAAAATGAAATTACAAGATGGATAATTACAGGACAGAACTGATGATGTGAAAATAATAGAATGGAATTTATACAACTAAAATAAAATAAAAACTGAAATTAAGAGTGTAATATATGGATTTAAAAGCAGATTAGACACTGTGGAAGAAAGTGTTATTGAACTGAAAGGTCAAACAAATAAAAACTGAAGTACAGAGAGATAAAAAGATGAAAAATTCAGAAAAGGGTAAGTGACCTACAGTTATGGTGAAAAAGCTTAATTCATGTGTGATTGAAGGACCAGAAGCGGAGGAGAGATACTGAGGCAGAAGCAATATTTAAAAATACAGTGACTTAGAATTTTCTAAATTCAATGAAAGATAAAGTCACAAATTTAAGAAGCTTTATTAATTGCAATGAACATACATGGGAAGAAAACTGGGTATATCATAGAAGACTGCTGAAAACCAAAGACAAAAAGAATCTTTAAAAACAAGTAAGGAAGAGAAATTTAAAAAATAGAGTAATAAAACTGGCAGCTAACTTTCCAACTTAAACAGTGGAGGCTAGAAGATAATGGAATGATATTTTCTGCCAACCTCAAACTTATATATAGTGAAAATATCCTTCATATCCTTCAGAAATAAAGATAAAAAATTTCATATAATGAAAAAGATTAAAGAATTTGTCATCAGCATAACCGCACCAAAGATAATACTTGTTTTTTTTTTTGGTTTGTTTTGTTTTTTTGTGAGGAAGACCAGCTCTGAGCTAACATCCATGCTAATCCTCCTCTTTTTGCTGAGGATGACCAGCTCTGAGCTAACATCTATTGCCAATCCTCCTCCTTTTTTTTCCCCAAAGCCCCAGTAGATAGTTGTACGTCATAGTTGCACATCCTTCTAGTTGCTGTATGTGGGACGCGGCCTCAGCATGGCCGGAGAAGCGGTGCGTCGGTGCGCACCTGGGATCCGAACCCGGGCCACCAGTAGTGCAGCGCACGCACTTAACCGCTAAGCCACGGGGCCAGCCCCCAAAGATAATACTTAATTGAGGGTGTTCATTAAGCAAAAGAGATCCTAGATGGAAGCTTGAAAATTCAAGAAGGAATATAAAGCAACAATGGCTAAATCTAGATGAATGTAATTATATACAGAATGATAATAATCAACCTTGTGGGGTTTAAAACATATTGGAAATTAAAATACGTGGCATACATACAACAATACAACAATGTCAAAATACAACAATGTCAAAAAGGCAGGAGGAAAATATAAATGTAGTGAGTGTTGCAGCTTCTTTATCTAGGAAGTACAGAAGTATTAATTCATATCACATGCATGTTTTAATCTGTAGAGTAACCGGTAAAAGAATAGTAACAAGGCATTACTAACAAGTTAGTAGAGCAGGAAAATAGAAAAATAGTAGTTTATCAAGAAGAAAGCAACTAAAGGAGAGAAAATGTAAACATATATATATAAAGATGAGACACGTGAAATAGTAAGATGGTAGATTTATTGTTAAATATATCAGTACTCACATTAAATTTAAGCTGACTTTGCCATTAATTTGTTAAAAAATATTTATCAAGAGCCTGTTACGTAACAGTTACTCTACTGGATAATTGTCTACTGCAGATAGGTGTAAATTCTCCAGATAAGCTGGGCCATAGACATTGCAGTAGAGTTTTAATAATCCTCTAAAGAGATCTTGTTATAAATACAGGCGTGTTTTTCTCTCCATTCCAATCTAAATTATTCTTGAGAAATTTACCAAAAATATTTTAAATAACATAAATGACAGCAGTGTTTTACATAACCTACCATGAAATGCCACCATCTTTACCTCAAACTATGTGTTTTTACTTCTATCCCTGCCTCCTTCTCAAAATGTTCTGAGAGCTTTATTCTTTCTCATCTGTATTCCAATTCTCAACCCAACTACTAACAAGATGTAGCCTGCATAATTCTTCTTGCTCTCTATTTTAAAGTTATTAAATATCCTGGCATAGAAAAATAAATACCAATACTCAGAACCCACCTCAAACCAATGAAATCAAAATCTCTATTGCTGGCACTGAAGCTTTGGCATTTTTAATGCTTCTCAGCTAAAAGGTAGCATCAAGGAGCATTCTTAGTGTTGGAAATGTATATTTTCAAACTAGATAATATTTTCAACTAGATAATGGTTATATGGGTCAATATTTCTATAAATATTCAGTAAGTTGTATACTCAAGTGGCTATTCATTTTATCTAAGCTGCAATGCAATAATAAAAACTTCCCTAGATGATTCTAATGCTCAGCTATATCTAAGCAACACTAAAGTAAATAGGAAAAAAGAATACAGTCAAGAAAATTTAGGTGGTGAATGTAGCTAAGAATGGGGAAACAATATAAAATGATTTCTATAATATGGCATGAGCAGAATTGGAGAATGATTAAAATTAAATATGGAGAAATGAAGAAGAAAAAATGTGGGGTAATTAAGGAGTAAGAAACATAGATTGGAATAGGAAACTGGAATGAGAAGGGTAATTGGGGCAAAGGGACTTGGGTAGAGGTGGCTGCCCTTGGAGTAAGATAATGAGTTTAGTTGCCACTCAGTTTCAAGAATCATAAAATTGTACAAATAAACATGCCTTGAAGATATTTGGAGAGTTAAGAGTGACATTTGAGTGTCAGTGGTTGAGTTTGAAGATACAGATTTGGAAATTTTCAAGTTTCAATTGGATAATTTCTCCCAAAGTGTTCATGTAGCAAGAGATTAGCAGATGTTTTAAGACAAAACCCTGGAGTACTACCAAGATCAATGGCCTGAAAAAGAAGAGGATTGAACCGGAGAGAACATTAGCAACACAAAGAGAGAAGAGAATCAGGAACCTCAGATATACAGAGCTAAAGATAAAAATAGTTTCAGAGGAAGAAACTAACTGCCTGTGTCAAGAGATGTTGAGAGTGCCAAAAGGAAAAAATTAGAAAAGACCCCTGAATTTTTCCAGAAGAATGTCAGATAAAAGTAAGTAGTTTTGTGACGTGAAAATAGAAGAGGCCAAATTGCAAAAGATTTTGAAAGACATCATAAGATAATGAATTTACTGTCCATGAGGAAACTGACTAAAGAAATTAGGTATTATGCATTTTAGGAAAGAAATAAAATTAATAAATTGGAAAGTGATAAGAATTGCAGGAAGAGTCGAAGACGAATGGACACTTACATAACTTTTAGAATTATGTGCTAAATACATTTTTCATCTAATACATAATGTAGCCCATAGTAATTGCTCAATATGTGTTAATGAATAATTAATACGAAAACTGGACATAAATAGAAAAACCTTATACATACATTTTTATTATTATATGGGTATTTGTTTTGTACAGCAGAGAAGATAAAAATCCTTTAATTCAATAAATAACATTATCAAAAGTTTATTATTATTATCAAAAGTTTATTAATATTAAAAGTTTATTATTATGGACAAAAATTTTTGTTCAGGAAAAAAATTTAAGAACGAACTTGGGGAAGTTGTTAATATTTTGCAAACTGAGCTTCATTTATTTTCATAAGCTTTTATTAGTAGGAGCACATTGGTCTTTCTTTATGGTCCAATTTCTCCTTCCTTCCAAGTAGTCAGTTCCATACAGAGAATCATATTGCCAGGAGCTTTGATGAACTGCCTTTTAAAATGAGTAGTCATAAAAGAATTGCAAGGCTCAGTAACTTTCAAGTAAAGAAGATTTCTAAAGTGGCACAGTGTTCACATTAGAACCTCTATCAGGAAAAAGATTTCCCAATGGGGTGAGTGATGACAAACTAACATTCAAACTCCTCCCTTTCAAAAACCACTGTTTTTAATTTAGTTTCATGGGATTAAGGAGTCATTAAATATTTCTCAAAAAAGTTTAGAAAGGTCATACCTTGTTTATCTTACATCTATATCATCCAAATTTCCAGTGTCCGGGAATTCTTAGGTATCTTGGTCTGTGCTATAGAAGGAAACAAGTGTTAAGTGTGTGTGTGTGTGTGTGTGTGTGTGTGTGTTGAAGTCAGTTCAGAGGCTGTTTTGAAAATCTTGTCATTTCTTTTCTTTTTTTTTTTTTGTGAGGAAGATCTGCCCTGTGCTAACATCTGCCAATCCTCTTCTTTTTTTTGCTGAGGAAGACTGGCCCTGGGCGAACATCTGTGCCCATCTTTCTCCACTTTATATGGGACACACTCACAGCATGGCTTGCCAAGCAGTGCGTCAGTGGGCGCCCGGGATCCCAACTGGCGAACCTGGGCCGCGAAAGAGGAGCGTGCGCACTTCACTGCTTGCGCCACCGGGCCGGCCCCAATCTTGTCATTTCTTAACTGAAACAACTCATACTAGTATGGTTTATAGCCTCAATGATGCATTGATACCAAAGAAAACTAAAGTAAAAATGGTTGGTGCCAACTCCCATTTGAAACATCAAGTTGCATCCCAACTCAGTAGTGCATTATGGTCCACCAAGGTCTCCCAGTATTCTTAAAATCCTGGATGAAAAAGCAGATGGAAACTGACTTACCAAGTTTCTCAGGAAAAATTAACACAGCAATCTTCAGTTATTTTGGGGCTTCCATTATTTTTTTCTTAGATTTTTTTTTGTTTATTTACTTATTTCCAGCTTCATTGAGATATAATCGACATAGAACATTGTGCAAGTTTAATGTGTACAATGAGTTCATTTAATATACTTATATATTGCAAAATGATTACCACCATAGCATTAGCTAACACCTCTATGACATCACATAATTACCAGTTTATTTTTGTGGTGAGAACATTTAGGATTTACTCTCTTAACAACTTTCAAATATGTAATACAGTATTATTAACTATAATCACCATGCTGCTCATTGAATCCCCAGACTTATTCGTCTCATAACTGGAAGCTGGAACACTTTGATCAACATCTCCCTGTTTCTCACAACCCCCACCCCTGGAAACCACCATTCTACTCTGTTTCTATGAGTTTGGCTTTTTTAGATTCCATATATAAGTGATATCATACAGTATTTGTCTTTCTCTGTCTGATTATTTCACTTGGCATAATGCCCTCAAGGTCCCTCCACATATTGAAAATAACAGGATTTCCTTTTTTATCAAGACTAAATATTATTCCATTAAATATATACCACATCTTCTTTATCCATTCATTTGTTGATAGACACGTTGTTTCCGTATCTTGACTATTGTGAATCATGCTGCAATAAACATAGGAGTGCAGGTATCTCTTCGAGATCCTGATTTCATTTCCTTTGGATATATATATCCAGAAGTGGGATTGATAGATCTTATAGTAGTTCTATTGTTAATTTTTTGAGGAAACTCCATAGTGCTTTCCATAGTGGCTGTATCAATTTACATTCCCACTAATAGTTCACAAGGGTTCCCTTTTCTCCACAGCTTCCCTAACACTTATCTCTTTTTTTTTTTATGATAATCATTCTAACAGGTGTGAGGTAATATCTCATGGTTTCAATTTGCTTTTCTCTGATGATTAGTGATATCTAGCATCTTTTCGTGTACCTGTTGGCCATTTGTATGTCTTCTGTGGAAAAATGTCTACTCAGATCCACTGCCCATTTTTAAATCAGATTGTTGGTTCTTTTTTTATTGAGTTGTATGAGTTCTTCATATATTTTGGATATTAACCCTTTATCAGATAGATGATTTGCAAATATTTTTTCTCCCATTCCATAGGTTGCCGTTTCATTTTGTTCATTGTTGCTTTTGCTGTACTGAAGCTTTTCAGTTTGATATAGTCCCACTTGTTAATCTTTCCTTTTGTTCCTTGTGCTTTTGGTGCCATATCTAAAAAATCATTTCCAACACCCATGTCAAGAAGCATCTTCCCTATGTTTTCTTCTAAGAGTTTTAGAGTTTCAGCTCTCAGACTTAAATCTTAAATCCATTTTGAGTTAATTTTTGTGAGTGGTGTAAGATTGGAGTCCAATTGTATTGTTCTGCATGTGGTTATCCAGTTTTCCTAATGCTATTTATTGATGAGACTATCCTTTCCCTTGGAGAATTCTTGGCTCACTTGTCAAATATTAGTTGCCTGTATATACAAGGGTTTATTTCTGGGCTCTTAGTTCTGTTCCATTGGTCTGTGTCTCTATTTTTATGCCAGTACCATACTGTTTTGATTACTATATCTTTGTAGTATAGTTTGAAATCAGGAAGTGTGATGCTTCCAGCTCTGTTCTTTCTCAGGATTGCTTTGGCTATTCAGGGTCTTTTTTGGTTCCACACAAATTTTAGGATTGTTTTTTCTATTTCTGTGAAAATGCCATTGGAATTTTGATAGAGATTGCATTGAATCTGTAGATGGCTTTGGGTAGTATGGACTTTTTTTGTTTTTTGTTTTGTTTTGTTTTGTTTTGTTTTGTTTTGTTTTGTGTTGTTTTGTTTTTGCCGGGAAAGATTCGCCCTGAGCTAACATCTGTTGCCAATCTTCCTCTCTTTTTTTTCTCTCCCCAAAGGCCCTGTACATAGCTGTATATATTCTCGTTGTAGGGCCTTCTAGTTCTTCTATGTGAGCTGCCACTATAGCATGGCCACTGATACACAAGTGGTGTGGTTCACTGCCTGGGAACCGAACCCTATGCCGCCGAAGTGGAGCACACTGAACTTTAACCACTAGGCCATCAGAGCTGGCTCTGGACATTTTAACTATTAATTAATTCTTTTGTTCCATGAACACGGGATATCTTTCCATTTGTTTGTGTTTTCAATTTCTTTCATCAAAGTCTTGTAGTTTTCAGGGTAACTGATCTCTGACCTCCTTGGTTAAATTTATTCCTAAGTATTTGATTAATTTTAATGCTATTGTGAATGAGATTGTATTCTTTATTTTTTTTCAGATATTTTATTATTGGTGTATTGACACACAACTGATTTCTATATGTTGATTTTGTATCCTGCAACTTTACAGAATTTGTTGATTAGTTCTAACAGTTTTTCGTGGATTCTGTAGAATGTTTATATGTAAGATCATATCGTCTGCCAAAAGAAGAAAAGCTTACATCTTCCATTCTGATTTCCTTCTAATTTTCTTTTCCATCTTTCCTTTAATTTTTTTCTTGCCTGATTACTCTGGCTAGGACTTCCAGTACTATGTTGAATAGCAGTGGTAAGAGTGGGCATCCTTCTCTTATCCCTGATCTTAGAGGAAAACCTTTCAACCTTTCACCATTATGCATGATGTTGGCTGTGTGTTTGTCCTATATGATCTTTATTGTGTTGAGGTATGTTACTTCTATATCCAATTTGTTTAGTGTTTGTATCATGAAAGGATGCTGTATTTTGTCAAATGCTTTTTCTGTATCTATCGAGATGATTATATGATTTTATCTTTCATTCTGTTAATGTGGTGTATCACATTTAATGATTTGCTTATGTTGAACTATCCTTGGATCCAAGGGATAATACTCACTTCATTATGGTGTATGATCCTTTTAATGTGGTGTTAAATTAGTTTTCTAATATTTTCTTGAGAATTTTTGCGTCTATATTCATTAAGAATATCATCAGCCTTTGGTTGTCTTTTCTTGCAGTGTCCTTATCTGGCTTTGGTATCAGGGTAACTCTGGCCTTATTAAAATGAGTTTGGGAATGTTCTCTCCTCTTCTATTTTTTGGAATAGTTGAGAAAGATTGGTATTAATTCTTCTTTAAATGTTTGGTAGAATTCTCTAGTGAAGCCATCTGGTCCTGGACTTTTCTTTGTTGGGAGATTTTTGATTAATGATTCAGTTATTATTGGTCTATTCAAATTTTCTATTTCTTCATAATTCAGTCTTTGTAGGTTGTACATTTGTAGGAATTTATCCATTTCTTCTAGGTTATCCACTTCATTGGCCTATAATTTTCATAGTAATCTTTTATGATCCTTTGTATTTGTATGGTATCTGTTGTAATGTCTCCTCTTTCATTTCTGATTGTATTTATTCAAGTCTTCTCTCTTTTTTCCTTAGTCTATCTACAGGTTTGTTGATTTTTTTTTACCTTATTGAAAAAACAAATCTTAGTTTCATTAATCATTTATATTGTTTTTCTGGTCTCTATTTCATTTATTTCTGCTCTGATCTTTGTTATTTCTTTCCTTCTACTAACTTTGGCTTAGATTGTTCTTTTTCTAATTCCTTGAGGTATACAGTTAGGTTAGATTGTTTATTTGAGATCACTCTTTTTTTAAAAAAATGTAAGCATTTATCAAAATAAACTTCCCTCTTAGAACTGTTTTTACAGCATCCGTAGGTTTTGGTATGTTGTGTTTTCATTTTTGTTTTTTTCAGATATTTTTTGATTTCCATTTTGATTTCTTCTTTGACTCATAGGTTTTTCAGTAAAATATGTTTAATTTCTCCATAGTTGTGAATTTTTCAGCTTTTCTCCTGTTATTGATTTCTAGTTTCATTCTATTGTGGTTAGAAAAGATATGTGGTATGATTTCAATCTTCTTAAATTTACTAAGACTTTTTTTTATTACCTATCATATATATCCTGGAGAATATTCCCATGCACTTGAGAAGAATGTGCATTCTGCTGCTGTGGGATGGAATATTTTGTAAATGTCTATTTAAATCATGTTACTTCTTCATATCTTTATTAGTGTTTTTAAAAGTCATTGAGGTATTTTTATGTAGAAAAAGTTAAAAATATATAACAGTATAAATAAGAAAATCTAACATTAATCTGGTTCTCATTATCCAGATATAATTCCATTCACATTTTTTAATATCCCCCAGTAATTTTTTCAATGCATTTGGAATCACTTTTCTTAGCTGTCTTCATTTGTTTATCATCAAAAATGATTCTAACGCTTATCTATTGACTGAATAATTTTCTATATTAAGATGTGCCAAAATATGTCCAATTCCTTATTTCTGGACTTTTTTTTTCAATTTCCACATTTTACTACCATAAATAACCCTGGATTCAACTTCCACTTAAAAAAAAAATTAGATAATATGCTTAATTCATTTTCCTTAGATAAATATCCTAGAACTAGAACTACAAGGTCAGTGGATGTGAACATTAGTAGTTCTCATTATGCATATCGCCCTTCAGAAATGTTGCATCATTTTCCTCTTCCATTTGATTATAGAAAGGCCCATTTCACTGTATCTTTGCACAAATGGAGTGCTTCCTTCAAAATCTTTTCTACTTTGATAGCAAAAATACAAGAATATTGATATTTTAATTTGGGTTTCTTTCATGATTTTAAGGAAAAATGTTTCCAGTATGCATTAGCCATTTGTATTTCTTCTCTAATGATTTTCTGGACATGTCTACCAATAAGTTATCGGGAAATCTTAGTTTACCAAGTTTTGGATATTTTTAATTAATTTTCTGAAAAGAAGGGAGTGAGGGAGACTCTAGATTAGGAGATGCTAGAAAACACCAGTTTTAAAATGGTAAGCCTAGTAGATAAGCAGCAGTATAAGGAATTTAATTGGAAATAAAAATGAATTTTCACAATGTGAATATTAAGTATTGGAAGCATGTATCACAATCATCTTTTTTGGAGTGTGTTTTAAAATCAAAAATAGTTAAGTGATTTTGTCAGAGAGTGGAATAAGTGTACATTCAGTTGCTTTCTAACTTCCAGATGTTACCAGCCTATGCAATTGCAAACGCAATTAGGCATAGTTTCTGGTAATGTAAGCAATCTAGGAAAGAACTTAAAAATAAAGAAAAAGTTATTTGATGTCAGGCTCTACCACAATGACATGAAGTGTGTCCATAAGGTATTTAAGGGTATTAGAGAAATTAATTTATTTGGACATTTCTATATTCTTTTACTCTCTTAGATTTATCCTATTTAATTATAATTTCACAGGTTGAACTTTGTAACAAATACTATTTTTAAGATGATTTCTAGAATATATTGGTTTCTTTTCCCCTAGTGTCTCTACTTAATGTTCGTGCTTCAGACTATGTATTTTCAGCATTTGTTATATTTCTGTTTATTATTTTTTAAGTAAAGGTGTGTACTTAGAGGACTTTTACATATATGGGACTATTTATCTCTATATTATATGACCATAGACTGATGTCCATTTAGTTATTATATTTACTTTTTCATATTTTCAACTCTCTAAACTTCCAGCATGTCACTATTGCTGATGGACCTACATTTATTGTTTCCAATCCTACTGATCCCTACCTTCTCACCAACTTTTTGTTTCTAATCAACTAATGATCATGTCTAGACCTTGAGAATAATAAAACTAAAAATTCTGGATAATTGGGGGGATATTATATGTAAATACAAAATATGACTACCATTAACTCCTTGCCATGAAATTTATCTAGCAGAGCTATTTATCAAGCCTTAATTCACTAGATGGTCCTACAAGTAAAGAAGATATTATTCTAGAGGAAATTTAATCTTCATATCCCAGGTATTCCTAGTCAAGGATCCTCAAATTGAATTCATAGTAAATAAATATCTCTAAGGAACTATACCAAAATGGAGATTGTTTCCAATATAAGCATTCCTGAAGCACTTTTCATTTATTCAAGCACCACAATCTATTTTGTAAGCAATTATTTAGCTTTTCAAATTGAATAGCACTTTCTACCTAGAGATTCTGCACATAAAATTAATAAGCCAAACTGAGTCATATTAAATGATATTACATGTTTGGGCAGCACATAATCTGTTCGAGTGCTTCTAAGAAATGGACCTGAATATATTTTGTTTTATTATTTTTAACTATTTCCTGTACAAATGTCAAATCACACTCGCAACATGAATGAATAGTACAATGAACACTGCAACCCATACTTAGATCAACAATAATTAATATTTTATTGTATTTTTTTCTCTCACTCTGCCTACACACACACACACAAGGATGTATATATCTATATAGATGTTATATTTATATATCTATTTATATGTGTGTATACATATATATAAGTGAAATTTCAAAATAACCTTAAAACATTATGATGGTTTACACATAAGTAGTGCAGAGTGTATGCCATGAAAAAAGAAAAAAAAAAAATCCTTGGGGCTGGCCCAGTGGCGCAGCGGTTAAGTACACGCGCTCTACTGTGGCAGCCCGGGTTTCACAGGTTCAGATCCCAGGCGTGCACTGATGAATCGCTTGCTAAGCCATGCTGTGGCAGTGACCCATATAAAGTAAAGGAGGATGGGCACAGATGTTAGCCCAGGGCCAGTCTTCCTCAAGAAAAAAGCGGAGGATTGGCATCAGATGTTAGCTCAGGGCTAGTCTTCCTCACAAAAAGAAAAAAAAATAAATCCCATTAATCATTCCTCTCAAGAATTATTCCTTAAATTTTGTCATTATGGCTTTTTAGTCTGTTAATCTATAAGAGTTCCCAAACTGTTTATTTTCATAACACTGAGTTTTGGTTGACACCAAGCCAGGTATCTTATAGGATGTCCCACTATTTAGATTTATCTTATTGCTTTCTTGTGTGTCATTTAAGGTTTTTTTTCTATTTTCTATATCAGCATTAAAATAGACTTTAGGTCTGGAGCTTGATTAAATTCAGGATAAACTTTTATTTATTTATTTTCCAAAATCCAACATTGGTGAATCTTTGTGGTACATATTTAATATCAGGTTGACCCACACTTGTGGTGCTACATTTGATTTCCTGGTTAATGTCATGGTCACCACATTTTCTGTTCTAAAGATATGATTTTTAATTTGTGGGATGATGCTTTGACAGCTTCCAAATACGCAGTCCTCCTCCCCACAAGAAATGGTTACCTAATTGTTTTATCAGTCATTAGTAATAATGATTATTAATCCACGAACAAATGAATTATTTTACTGAAGATGGCAAAATATGATTTTCTAATTCAAATATTTCTTATATATTTATTAATTTTATTGTTCTAAAAAGAAGTACTTTCTATCATTCACTGACAATTATTACAGTTACTCCCAACAAGGCATGGTAAATGCTTAATTTTTCATTTAATTACCATTTTTAAGAAGAATAACCAGTGTAATACCTACATCAATAGTAGCAAATGAGTCTTTTCCTCACTCTTTTTTGTTACATTACATACACACACGCACGCGTGCACACACACACACACACACACTACTAACTACTAGATGGCCAGATAAACAGATAGCTGTTAAAATGAATTACATTACAATATCCTTTTGATGCTTACATTTTCCCAAATTTGAACAGTAGGAGCCCCTTCAAGGTATCTTTTGTGTCATTTAAACATAACTACAGTCATGTGCTGCATAGCAACGTTTCAGTCAACTATGGACCACATATATGACAGTGGTCTCACGAGATTATAATGGACCTGAAAAACTCCAATCACCTAGTGACATTGTAGCTGTCATAACATTGCAGTGCAAGGCGTTTCTCATGTGTTTGTGGTGATACTGGTGTAAACAAACCTACTGTGCTTCTAGTCATATAAAAGTATAGCACTTACAATTATGTATAGTACATAATACTTGATAATGATAATAAACAACTATGTTACCGGTTTATGTATTTACTATACTATTGTTTTTATCACTATTTTAAAGGCTATTCTTTCTACTAATAAAAAATGTTTACTGTACAACAGTATGCTGTGTTACACCAGCAGCAGCCTCATTCATCGCGTGTTTACCGCATCTCTTAATAGCATCATATTCTCTTGTGCTTGATTTAATCTTGTGTTGTTTTGTTCATTATGGCCCCTAAGTGTCTAAAATCCACTGCTAATGTCACCAGTAAGAGGCCACATTGAGTGATTGACCTGGAAACAAAATTAAAAGTGATTAAGGATTATGAAGATGGAAAATCAGTGATGGTTATTGCTCAGCAGTCAGGCATGTCCCATTCCACCATAGTTACAATCTTGAAGAACAAGAATGAAGTGTTAGAAGCTTTTAAAGCTTAATGACCTAGACTGAAGACCAGACACAGAGGCATATCCTTCTCAGCACCATGACGATCATGACTAAAGCAAAAAGTTTGTTTTTGATGTTGAAAAAAGGCTGGACCAATGTTGAATTTACTGGTAGCTCTGGATGGTTTAAATGATTCAAGAATCATTTTTCATTACACAATGTGAAATTGAGTCATGAGTCATGAGTCTGTGAGTGGTGATGTGAAGGCAGCTGAAGAATTTTTGGAAACTCTACATAAGCTTTGTTAAAAACTAAGACACAACAAACACACATTAGTCTAGGTCTACACAGGGTCAGGATCGTCAATATCACTGTCTTCCACCTCCACATATTGTCACACTGGAAGGTGGGTCCCTGCCTGATATAGGCCCTTCTTGAATTTTTGGAGGTGTGTGTGTGTGTGGAAGATCAGCCCTGAGCTAACATCCGATACCAATCATCCTCTTTTTATTGCTGAGGAAGATTGGCCCTGGGCTAACATCCATGCCCATCTTCCTCCACTTTATATGGGACACCGCCACAGCATGGCTATGAAAAGCAGTGCGTTGGTGCAGGCCCAGGATCTGAACCTGAAATCCCAGGCTGCCAAGCTGAGCATGGGCACTTAACCATTTGTGCCACTGGGCCGGCCCCGGCCCTTCTTGAATTTTTGTGAGTCATTTTGCCTTCAATGAAGCAGATCCTTTAAAAGCTGTTTTAACAAAAAAGTTTAAAAAGTAAAAAAATTTAAAAATAGAAACAAGCTTATAGAACAAGGATATGAAGAAAGAAAATATTTACATCAAACTAAAAAGCTTCTGCACAGCAAAGGAAACCATCAACAAAACGAAAAGACAACCTAACAATTGGGAGAAGATATTTCAAATCATACATCTGATAAGGGCTTAATCTCCAAAATATATAAAGAACTCATGCATCTCAACAACAAAAAAACTACCAACCCAATTAAAAAATGGGCAAAAGACCTGAACAGACATTTCTCCAAAGAAGATGCACAGATGGCCAACAGACACATGAAAAGATGTTCAACACCATTAACTATCAGGGAAATGCAAATCAAAACTACAATGAGATATCACCTCATGCCCGGCAGAATGGCTATAATTAACAAGACAGGAAACAACATGTTGGAGAGGATGAGGAGAGAAGGGAACTCTCATACATTGCTGGTGGGAGTGCAAACTGGTGCAGCCACTATGGAAAACAGTATGGAGATTCCTCAAAAAATCAAGGATAGAACTACCATACGATCCAGCTATTCCACTGCTGGGTATTTATCCAAAGAACTTGAAAACACCAATGCGTAAAGATACATGCACCCCTGTGTTCATTGCAGCGTTATTCACAACAGCCAAGACTCGGAAGCAACCTAAGTGCCCATCAAGGGACGAATGGATAAAGAAGATGTGGTATATATACACAATGGAATACTACTCAGCCATAAGAAACGATGAAATCCAGCCATTTGTGACAACGTGGATGGACGTTGAGGGTATAATGCAAAGTGAAATAAGTCAGAGGGAGAAGGTCAAATACCGTATGATTTCCTTCATTAAGTAGTAGATAATAACAACAATAAACAAACACATAGAGACAGAGATTGCATTGGTGGTTACCAGAGGGGAAGGGGGGAGGGAGGAGGGCGAAAGGGATAATTCGGCACAAGTGTGTGGTGATGGGTTGTGATTAGTATTTTGGTGGCGAACATGATGTAATCTATGCAGAGATAGAAGTATAATGATGTACACCTGAAATTTTTACAATGTTATAAACCAATGTTACTGCAATAAACAAAAAATTTTTTAAAAAAATATTTTTGTACAGCTGTACATGTGTTTGTGTTTTAAGCTAAGTGTTATTAGAAAATAGTTAAAAAGTCAAAAAATTTGTCTATAAAGTAAAGTTACAGTAAGATAAGGTTACTGTATTATTGAAGACAGAAAAATATTTCTTATAGAGTTAGTGTGGCCCGAGTGTACAATGTGTATAAAGTCTACAGTGGTGTACAGTGATGTCTTGGGCCTGCACATTCAGTCACCACTCACTCACTGACTCACCCAGAGTGACCTCCAGTCCTGCAAGCTCCACTCATGGTAAGTGCCCTATACAGGTGCACTTTTTTTATCTTTTATAAAACCATATTTTTGCTGTACCTTTTCTATGTTTCGGTATGTTTAGATAACAAATACCATTGTGTTACAATTGTCTACAATATTCAGTACAGTAACATGCTGTACAAGTTTGGTTTGTAGTTTAGAAGCAATAGGCTATACCATACAGTCTACGTGTGTAATAGGCTATACCATCTAGGTTGATGTAAGTACACTCTGTGATGTTTATACAATGACGAAATCGCCTAATGAAGTGTTTCTCAGAACATATCTCCGTTGTTAAGCGATTCATGACAGTTCTTGAGCATTTACCTTCTACTGTTTTTGCCTTGTACATAGAAGCATGCATTTCTGCAAGCAGTTCTTTTCCTTTTAGTGGAGAATCATATTTAAAATCTATTATACTTTGCTATAAAGTATGTTGCTCTGGATATCATTGCTTCTTGGCATTTTCAGTGGACAAAACCATATGCTTATTTTTTTTTTTTTAATAATTTTATTTCTTTCTTTCTTTTTCCCCAAAGCCCCAGTAGATCGTTGTATGTTGTAGTTGCACATCCTTCTAGTTGCTGTATGTGGGACACAGCCTCAGCATGGCCGGAGAAGCGGTGCATCGGTGCACGCCTGGGATCTGAACCCAGGCCGCCAGCAGCGGAGCGCGTGCACTTAACCGCTAAGCCACGGGGCCGGCCCCATATGCTTATTTTAAGTTAAATTATTTATGTAATAAGTTTCAATTAACAACACAGTAATATTACTATTAATAAAATTACTGAATGACTTAAGATCTCTCTGCAGTTCTTTTATGTCCTTAGAATAAGTCCCATTAAGAATGTATCATGAGGGGACAGTTCTTTCATCTGTTTAGTTGTGTTAACAATTTGACATAGAGTTGGGACCAGTTGTTTCAGTTGTATTCAATTTTAGATTTAGCTTTCTTATCAAATTTTTTGAATGTGTAAAATATTTACTTGGCCCTAAAAACTCAAAACTATATAAGAAGATACTCAGAAAATTTTTGCTTTTGACCCTACACCCTATACCCTACTCACCCCTTCCTATACAGATAAATTTTATTTATATTTAGTTTTCTTTCCAGTATTTTGTAATTAAAATCAACATCTGAAGATGTGTTAGATACATATTTGTGTGTGTGTGCATGTATCTATATATATTTTCCTGTTTTCTTACACAAAAGGTAGCATACTATATATATCATTATCAGTACTTTGCTGTTTTAATCTACCAATGTATGTACCCTTATAAGTCCATATAAATCTCTTTCACTATTTCTTTCACTATAACTACATGGTACTCCTTTGGGTAGATGTAACATTTTTTTAAAAATTTAAATACTCTATTAATTTGGACATTTGCATTGTTTTAAATTTTTACTTTAACAAATGCTACAATAGATAACATTGGTGTCTTTTTTTCCACTTATTTGCCGAGGACTATAATTAGGTTGGATCCTTAGAAGTAGATTTGCTAAATCAAAGTGAAAAATCTGTCTAGCGTTTTGTGTTGTTGTCAGTTTTTCCCAATAAATTTTGTACCATTTGGCCATGTACCAGTAAACTATGACAATGGCGTTTTCCCCTCCAAACTTACAAGGCCAATAGAGTGTGTTGTCAATTTTTTTTGGATTTCAGATGATCTAAAGAGTGAAAAAAATTTTAAATATGGGTTTTAATTTGAATTTTTTTTTTTTTTTGTGAGGAAGATCAGCCCTGAGCTAACATCCATGCTAATCCTCCTCTTTTTGCTGAGGTAGACTGGTTCTGAGCCAACATCTACCGCCAATCCTCCTCCTTTTCTCCTTTTCCTCAAAGCCCCAGTAGATAGTTGTGTCATAGTTGCACATCCTTCTAGTTACTGTATGTGGGACTCGGCCTCAGCATGGCCAGAGAAGCAGTGCGTCAGTGAGCACGCAGGATCTAAACCCGGGCCGCCAGCAGCGGAGCATGCACACTTAACCGCTAAGCCACGGGGCTGGCCCCTGAATTTTTTTTATTTTAAGTGAATGTGAGCATTTTTCCTAAATTTAAGGGCAATTTGCCCTATTTGTTTCTAACTGTATTTTCATGTGATTTTTCCATTTTTCTATCAGAATTTGCTTTTCTTAAAGAAATAGATATAAAGAAAGAAAGAAACAAAGAAACACAGGGGTTAAACTTGATGATAAAAAGCTGCACATATCCTCATGTTTTACTGTAGGTATGAGTGTATTTCCATATCCAAGATTTTTTTTAAGTAGTCAAATGTATTCATCTTTTCTTTTACTGCTTCTGAATTGTTAGACATACTAGACCTTTCCAGCCTGAATTATGATCATTAATAAATGTTTTCATTTGATTGGAGAGTTCAATCGATTTACGTTTAGGGTAATTATAGGTATACGAGGGCTTAATGTTGCTGTTTTGTCACTTATTTTCTGGTTCTTTTGCATTTCCTTTGTTTCTTGTCCCATTTGTTTCGGGCTGCCAACTCAGTTTGGTTGTTCTGTCTGATGACTCTTCTAGTTTTCTCTTTGTTTATCATATGTGATTTTGTTTTGATTATTTGTTTAGTGGTTACCTTGAGGTTTGTATAAAAAATCTTGTGTATGAGATAATCTATTATCTGATGGCCTCTTATTTCCTTATACTAAGTCAATTCAATCTCTTTCCTCTTCCCCTTCTAAGTCGTTCTTGTTATACCTTATTCTATCTTGTGTTGTGGGTGTGCATTTACAGTGATGAGGTTATATTTATTTTTGGTGAATTCCTTCCTTTGATCTTTGATTTTGGTATTTAAGTGGGTGCTAACCTATTCCGGTAAAGATCTAGTATTTTTCTGATTTTGTCTACCTATTTTTCTCCCTGCTCCAAGCTTTGTATTCACTTTCTCTTCTTTTTTTTCAGGCCTGAGGGCCTTCTTGAATATTTCTTGTAGTGGGGGTCTCGTGGCCATGAACTCCCTTAGCTTTTGTTTATCTTGGAAAGTTACTATTTCTCTATCATATTTGAAGGCTATTTTTGCTGGATAGAGTATTCTTGGCTGAAAGTTTTTGTCTTTCAGTATTTTGAATATATCATTCCAGTCTCTCCTAGCCTGTAAAGTTTCTGTTGAGAAATCCGCAGAGAGCCTGATGAGAGTTCCTTTGTACGTTATTTTTTGTTTTTGTCTATCTGTCCTTAATATTGTTTCTTTGTCATTGACTTTAGCCAGCCTTACCACTACATGTCGTGGAGTGGGCCTTTGCCTGTTGACGTATTTAGGCAACCTGTTGGCTTCACTTACTGGTATTTCCTGCTCCTTCCCCAGATTTGGGGAGTTCTCAGATATTATTTCCTTGAATAGGCTCTCTGTTCCTCTTTCCCTCTCTTCTCCCTCAGGAATACCTATAATTCTTATGTTACATTTCCTAATAGAGTCAGATATTTCTCGGAGACTTTCTTCATTTCTTTTTAGTCTTAGTTCTCTCTCCTCTTCCATCTGGAGCATATCTGTATTCCTATCCTCTATAATGCTAATTCTTTCCTCTATATTGTCAGCTCTGTTCTTTAAAGATTCCAGATTCTCCTTTATCTCCTCCATTGTGTTCTTCATCTCCATCAGCACTGATTGGATTTTCTTTATGATTTCAATCTCTTTTGTGAAGAAACTCCTAATCTCATTGAATTGTTTGTCTGTGTTATCTCATATTTTGTTGAGATTTTTTATGATAGCTATTTTGAAATCTCTGTCATTTAGGTTATGGATTTCTGTGTCTTCAGGGTTGGTTTCTGGGTACTTGTCATTTTCCTTCTAGTCTGGTGATTTCATGTACCTTTGCATTGTGGTTCCTGTATTCGCTTTGTTTTTCCTCATCCTGGAAATATCTGGTTGCAATTTCCACCCGCCGCCACCGTGTGGGGGTTAAGGGCTGTATAATCTGAGCCCCCTGCACTCTGCCCCAGCTGCTTGCTGCGATCTGCCAGCCTCTTGGTCTAGTCTGGTTGGCTGAGCTGCAGTGTCCGGCATGCGGGGAGAGGGGCTCTCTCTTCTGCCCGCTGGGTCCCTAGCGTGGGTGCTTCTTGCTTGTCCTCGTTATCCGCTCTCCTGGGGTGCTCAGATGTTGATGGTAGCCCTGTAGCAGTTCTGATTCCTCTGTGTGGGAGTTTCGCACTGGCTGAGAGATCCCGAAGAGCTATGGTTTCCCCACAGAGGGCCGCCCCTCCCCCCTTTCTGGGAGCCACACAGACCAGGATCACTGATCTGATGGGGAGGGAGAGGAGTTCTCCTTACCTCTCCCCACTTCCTCTGGGGGCCCCAGTACGTTCCCCTCTCAGATGTGTGGCAGTGTGGATCTTTCCGATCTTCCTTTTTGCTTCTAGGAGTCTGTTGTTTGTCTGTGACTGTTCCTTTTGTTGTATCTTATTGGGGGAAGATTTTACAGGAAAGCTCACTCTGCCATTACACTGACGTCACTCAATAAATGTTTTCTTTTGTACTTGTATGATTTCTTTTTAAACATTTCTATCTCTGATATTTTTGGAGTTTATCCTAGTGAAAGGTATGACATAGAGGTTCAATTTTACCTTTAAAATAAGAAGACTATCAAATTGTCTTCAAATCAATAATCAAAAACTCTAGATTGCTTTAGGTAGTATGGACACTTTAACTATATTTATTCTTCCAATCCATGTGCATGGAATATCTTTCCATTTCTTTATGTCATCATCAATTTCTTTCAATAATGTCTTTTAGTTTTCATTATATAGGGCTTTCTCTCCCTTGGTTAAATTTATATTCCTAGATATTATATTCTTTTTGTTGCAATTGTAAATGAGGTTGTATTCTTGAGTTCTCTTTCTGTTAGTTCATTATTACAGTATAGAAATACAACTGATTTTAGTAAGTTGATTTTGTACCCTGCAACTTTGCTGTAGTTGTTGATTATTTATAATAGTTTTCTGATGGATTCTTAAGGGTTTTCTAGATATAAAATCATGTAGTCTGCACACTATGAGAGTTTCACTTCTTCATTGCCTATTTGGATTCCTTTTATTTCTCTTTCTTGCTATGGCCAAAACCTCCAGTACTATGTTGAATGAGTGGTGAGAGTGGGAACTCTTGTCTTGTTCCTGTTCTCAGAGGGATGGCTTTCACTTTTTACCCATTGAGTATGATGTTGGCTGTGGGTTTGTCATATACGGCCTTTATTATGTTGAGTTACTTTCCTTCTATACCCATTTTATTGAGTGTTTTTATCATAAATGGATGTTGGATCTTGTCAAATGCTTTCTCTGCATCTAATGAGATGATCATGTGGTTTTTATTCCTCATTTTATTAATGTGGTGTATCACATTGTTTGATTTGCAGATGTTGAACCATCCCTGTGTCCCTGGTATAAATCTCACTTGGTCATGATATATGATCCTTTTACTGTATTGCTGTATTTGGTTTGCCAATGTTTTGTTGAGGATTTTTGCATCTATGTTCATCAGTGATATTGGCCTATTGTTTTCCTTCTTTGTTTTGTCCTTGTCTGGCTGAAAAAAGAAAAAAGCTGGAGGAATCACTATCCTTGGCTTCAAAATATACTACAAAGCTATAGCAATCAAAACAGCATGGTACTGTTACAAAAACAGACACACCAATAAATGGAGCAGAATTGAAAGCCCCAAAATAAAACCACACATCTACGGACAGCTAATCTTCAACAAAGGAGCTAAGAGCATACAATGGAGAAAGGAAAGTCTCTTCAATAAATGGTGTTGGAAAAACTGGACAGCCACATGCAAAAGAATGAAAGTAGACCATTATCTTTCACCATACACAAAAATTAAATGGATCAAAGACTTGAAAGTATGACCTGAAATCATAAAACTCCTAGAAGAAAATATAGGCAGTACACTCTTTGACATCGGTCTCAGAAGGATCTTTTTGAATACCATGTCTGCTCGGACATGGAAACAAAAGAAAAAATAAACAAGTTGGACTTCATCAGACTAAAGAGCTTTTTCAAGGCAAAGGAAACCAGAAACAAAATAAAAGACACCCCACCAACTGAGAGAAAATATTTGCAAATCATATATCCGACAAGGGGTGAATCTCCAAAATATATAAAGAACTCACACAACTCAACAACAAAAAAACAAACAACCCAATCAAAAAATGGGCAGAGGATATGAACAGACATTTTTCCAAAGAAGATACACAGATTGCCAATAGGCACATGAAAAGATGTTCAACATCACTAATCATCAGGGAAATGCAAATCAAAACTACACTAAGATATCACCTTACACCTGTTAGAATGGCTGCAATCACCAAGACAAAAAATAACAAATGTTGGAGAGGACGTGGAGAAAAGGGAACTCTCATACACTGCTGATGAGAATAGCAAACTGGTGCAGCCACTATGAAAAACAGTATGGAGATTTCTCAAAAAATTAAAAATAGAAATACCATATGACCCAGTTATCCCACTACTGGGTATTTATCCAAAGAACTTGAAATCAACAATTCAAAGAGACTTATGCACCCCTATGTTCATTGCAGCATTATTCACTAGAGCCAAGTAGTAGAAGTGACCCAAGTGCTCATCGACTGATGATTGGATAAAGAAGATGTGGTATATGTATATACAATGGAATACTACTCAGCCATAAAACAAGACAAAATCATCCCATTTGCAACAACGTGGTGGACTTTGAGGGTATTATGTTAAGCAAAATAAGCCAGACAGAGAAAGACAAACACTGCATGATTTCACTCATGCATGGAAGATTAACACACGGACAAAGAGAACAGTCTAGTGGTTACCCGAGGGGAAGGGGGTTGGGGGCTGGGCACAAGGGTGTTTATATGGTGACTGACAAATAATAATGTACAACTGAAATTTCACAATGTTGTAAACTATTATGACCTCAATAAAATAAAAAAAATATTAGAGCAACAAAAAGCTCTATTCCCCCCTGTGACTTAATTTATCGTATATTATACTGTACTTCCGTATGTATTTGGGTCCAATTTTACTTTTTGGTGCCAGTGGTCTCTCTGATTATTCATGTACAAACAGGACATTGTGTTTATGAGAGAGGCTTTTTGTTTTATTTTAATATGGGATAGGACCAATCCTCCTCTGCCTTGTTGATCTTTTTTAGGGTTTCCTTGTCTGTTCATGTTTGTTATTTGTTCTGTATGACTTTCATAATGAACCTGTTTACATCTAGTGAGTGCCTATTGGTGATTTTATTGGGACCATGGTAAATTTATATTTTACCTGGTGTTGATTGGTATCTTTATAATGTTTGATTGTTAAGCCAAAAAATGCTGTTTCTTTCCATCTTTTCAGGAATACTTTTGTGTCTTTCTGAGGTGTTTAAAAATTTTCCTTCTACAGGTTTTGCACATTTATTCCTAGAATTTATCTTTACTGTTTTTTAAATGCAAATTCTTCCTTGTGATTATTGTTTGACTGTATGAAGGGTTTTGATTTTCCTTATTTTTAATACTCTAAGGGCTTATTGAAATGTTTGCATTGGTTTTCACTCTTTGTAATAGTATTTTTTTTAACTTTCTCTTGAATTTTTCTGAACACATTATCACATAATCAGGAAATTAAGTGGGTTTTTTTCTTCTTTTCTAATTCTTATTCCTCAAATTATTTTCTCCTTTTGATTGTTTTGAATCATAACCATAATTCAATGCTAAATATCAGTATAGACAGTAGGATAGTGGCCCTTTCCGAATTTCAGTAGGAATTGCTCTATTCTTTCCTAGTATATATTTGCAACTGATATATTGGCTTTGCAACTGAGGTATATAGATTTTATTAAGGTTAGGAACTCACCATAATTTTTTATTTTGTTGGTGTTTTGTTTAACAAATAATTACTTGACTTTTTGAAAGCTTTTATGTCTATAGTATGAATTATATTAATGAATACACTCTATTGAATCATCCTTGAATTTCTGGAGTAAATCCTAATTGACCAAGATGTACTGTTTTTAGTGTGCTTTTAGATTCTTCTGATAATACTGTATTCATGATTAAGTGGGACTGGTGTGTACTTTTGTTTTTGTGTGCAGTCTTGATTGGGTATATAACATCATATCTTCATTCACACACAAAGCTCTGAAGGCTTTCTTTTCCTTTTTAATCTCTTAATTTAAGTGGCATTAGAATTAACTGCTTTTGAATATTTGGTAGAATTTTCCAGTGAAACTCAAGCTGGTACTTTGGGGAAGGTAGCACTTTGAAACTAGTCGGTTTTTTCTGATGTATATTTTTACAAGCTGAAAGTAGAAAGACAGTAGGCGTACAAATGTTTTATTGAAGCATTTTTCTCACAGAAGGTGAAAAATAACATTTCTGAAATGGAGGTTTTTCACTTCTACTGGTGGCTCAAAAACCTGCTCTTCATTTCAAATATTCCTTTCTAAAGGTATTGCCATTGATATCACTCACTCCATTTGGAAAAACTAATTATCTTTCTTATACATTGCTTCTTTTAGTGTGACTATTATTTGCGTTAGTCCATTTGCTGAATTTCTGGTTATTTCCCTAATTGATGCACAATTCCACAATGTTTATTTCTTCCCTAGTATTCCAAAGGTATGAAGTGCTCATGTGAACCTCGGGACCCAAGTCTTGGTTCTCAATCCAGATGCTTCTGCTTCCAAATCCTGCCTCCAATACTTCACATGTTTAACGTGGTACATTTGTCCTCTCTTGGTTTGGCCTTCTTATTTTATTTGTTTTTCTAATGAGCACCTTGGACCTTAGCGCATTCAATCACAGATTAAAGGAGGTACAGGGTTATAATAAATGGGATATGGCAAAATATCCAAAACTATGAAAGATATCTGAAAAAGAGAAAAATGGAGTGATTACCTACTGGAGGGAAGTAGAAGAACTTATCATCTTGACTTGAATCCCATAGTAACATTTGCCACAAAAAACAACATTCAGCACAATTAGGGGAGAAGCTAAACCAAACCTATCTTCTTGCTACCAAGTCTCCATACTTCTCAGACCTGATCCATCATCCAGGAAAGACCATTTTTTTTAGAAAGTATCTCTTCATTCTTGTACCGAGACATCAGGTGATGACAAATGGATATATTATTTTGTTGATAACTTATAAAACTTTAAAACAGAAAGAGTGAAAAACAGGTGGCTAACTCTAGGTTTTTTTAAATGTCAGTTATTTTATTTTCTTCTGCTCCTGAGAAGTGAGGAATAATCCCCAATCTGACAGTTATTATACATTTTATATTAATTAATTAAAAACAAACTCAGTGATGGAATTTTCATATTTGTGCTCATGTATTTGAATGTGGATATTTTACGTTCGAAAAACTTTTAGTGTTAGTAACTTTCCTTCCCCACCTAATGCAACTGGAAAATGTATGAATAATGCTCCATATGCTACCAGACAGTAAAATCCAACATTATTTTAAAGCAATTTGTATGTTCTTGATTGTAATGTGGATAGAGAGGAATTCATTTTTTCTTCAATTATTGTTATCAGGATAGGAATATTCAGAGGACTGAGCTATTAAAATAATTGAGTGTTATTTCTTACAGAATTTCTAAATGTCTTACATAATTTAGGAATCAGATTACAGAAAAATGAGTGGTGTTTGAGCCCCAAATTTGTTCTTCTGTCTCCTTCCCTTTTTAAAAAAATATTTTCCATTCATTCAGCAAATATTTAATAAGCGTATGTTATGCTTCACTTGGAAATATACATATTTAGATCTACATTATTCTTGATGTCTTTAGGTTGTTGTGGATTTAATGACCAGGAAATAATAAATTCTGGTTGAATTTTATGTTGCCTGCTTAACAAAGTAGCACACTAAAAATAATGAAATGTTTCCAGGTACAGTGAGTTGAGCTCTTTTCATGTTGCTATTGAGTGTATAAGAGAACACAAAGAACAACTTGAAAGTAAGTGTCATGATATGCAAAAGTTCAGAAACTTTGACCTAGTGATTCTCATCATAGAAGTCTATCTTAAGAAAGCAGAAACTCAGACAATGATTTAAGTACAAAGAAGTTCATACAATATTACTCAATGTAAGATTAGGAATAAACTACACATCCAGTAATAAGGGACAAAATAATATATCTGAATTCCTATACTATATATTCAGTTGTACAAAGATCAGCTTAGCTCATGAGCCCTATTTCCACTTGAGAGTCAAAACTTTAAAATCAGAAGCAAAAGCTTGCAAACTCAAAGTAATGCCCCAACTAAATGCATTGCCCCAACCCTGATAACTAAGGTCCAGCCACATTGATACTCTATGTTACTTGAACATGCCAAACTTATTATTGCCTAAGAGCCATTACACTCCAGTTACTATCCTACTGTAAGCCATTTTTGTTATCTTTACTAAGGCTATCACTATTTGAAATTATCAGATTAATACATTTATTTCTTTTTCGTCATCTGTCTCCTGCTACTAGAATAGAGGCTGTATGAACATGAGAGTCTGGTCTATTCTCTTCAATACTCTATCAGCATAAACATATTTCTTGGTACATTATAGGTACTCAAAAATGTTTGATGAATAAAGAAATTGGTAAGAGGATATCATGGAACTGTTAAAGCACTTGTAGTAAGTTTCAGAAAAAAATTTAGGGAAATGAGTTTTCAGCAAAATTGTAGTTATTACATACCTATATATTTATAAACAGAGGAAGTAAAAAAACTCATATTTTAAGGGTAACTCAGAGAAATATTAAAAATATGAATTTTCCTCTCCATACTTTTATTTGCTAAACTCTCTATAAGGGGCATTATTGCTTTTCTAATCAGAAAAATAAACACAATATTTAAAGCTAACAATAATATGACAAGAAAATCAGATGAATAAAGACATTTTTCCCTTTAATTACTTAATATACTTAATATACTACTTGAATATACTAGTAGACCACTTAACAATTTTAGGGGAAAAAAATAACATGTACATGACATGAAATCAAAGATGTACACAAATATTAAAAAGAAGTATCTCTTGATAAAAATGATAAAGACTATTAAATGTTTGTTAGTTGATAGAAAATGTTCAAATATGTTGCAACCAATGTTCAAGAGAATATTGTATGGGCATAAAAAGTTGATGATTTTCTTTTAATATTTATAATGCAGAAATTATTTATATCACTTCATAAATGAGAAAAAATTACAAAGAAATGACTAAAACTCTTTTGGAAAGTGTCTTCATAACAAAATATCAACTATCATTATGTATCTCTTATGTCATTATATCTCTAACATCCTTATAAAACATAATTACAATTATGACAATTGGATGTAATTTTCTTCTCATGATTAGTTGTAAAATAACATTAAATGAGTCAAAGATCTGAGAATAAATCACAACTATCTTCTCTTCTCAAGATCTAACCACTTAAATATCTGTTGTTTGAAAAATCACATTGTAAATATAATTCTGATCAGTACTAAAATTTTCCTAAACAACGCTTACCTAAAATTCACCACTTGTATGTATAATAAATAGTTTCCCTAAGTGGTATCATCCACAAATTCATTAATCAAATTAAATTATTCAGCACAACTAATATTACATTGACCAAACAATGATGGACTTTTTAAATGATTAAACCCAGTGTGATTTTCTGAACAAAATAATGAGGGTACTCTATTTCAGCTTAGAAATATAATTACACTGTTATTGTGCTCAACTTAGTATCATCAAAGAGAATACAGAGTAAGGTACATTAACAATAATATTACTTTGCTAGCTAAATTTTTTCTTATAAAATTATTTGACACAGAACAGCAAGGATTTGTAAAGTCAATTAAATTAATTCTGATCCAAGAACACAGGATATCTCACTATTTAGTTGTATCTTCAGTTTCTTTCATCAGTGTCTTCTAATTTTCAGTCAACAGATCTTTTACCTCCTTGATTAAATTTATTCCTATTTTTTATGCTATTGTAAATGTGATTATGCCCTTTATTTCTTGTTTGGATAGTTTGTTGTTAGTGTATAGAAACACAACTGATTTTTGTATGTTGATTTTATATCCTGCAACTTTAATTTATTTCTAATAATTTTTTGGTAGATCCTCTAGAGTTTTCTATATAAAATCATATCATCTACAAATAGTGACAGTTTTACTTCTTACTTTCCAATTTGGTTGCCTTTTATTTCTTTTTCTAGCCCAATTGCTCTGGTAGGACTTCCAGTACTAAGTTAAATACAAGTAGAGAGTGGATACTCTTGTCTTGTCCCTGATCTTAGCAGGCAAGTTTTCAATTTTACACCACTGAGTATGGTTGCTGTGAGTTTGTCATATATGGCCTTTATTATGTTGAGGTACATTCCTTCTATACCTAATTTGTTTAGCATTTTTATTATGAAAGGATGTTGAATTTTTTCAAATGCTTTTTCTGTATCTATTGACATGAGCGTATGATTTTTATCTTTCATTCTGTTAATGTGGTGTATCACATTTATTGCTTTGCATATGTCAGATCATCCTTGCATCACTAGAATAAATCCCATTTGATAATGGCATATGATCCTTTTAATGTATTGTTGAATTTGGTTTGCTAATATTTTATTGAGAATTTTTGCATATATATTTATCAGGGATATTAGCTTCTTTTCTTTTCTTGTAGCGTTCTAATCTGGCTTTGGTTTTAGGATAATGCTGGCCTTGTAAAGCAAGTTTGGGAGTGTCCCCTCTTCTTCTATTATAAGGAAGAGTTTAACAAGGATTGGCATTAATTCTTCTTTAAGTGTTTGGTAGAATTCGCCAGTGAAACCATCAGGTCCTTGGTTTTCTTTGTTGGAAGGTTTTTGTTAACTGATTCAATCCCTTCACTCATTATTGTTCCATTCAAACTTTCTATTTCTTCATGACTCAATCTTGGTAGGCTGTATGTTTCTAGGAATTTATCCATTTCTTTTAGGTTATCCAATTTGTTTACTTATAATTGTTCAGGTAGCACCTGATGGTCCTTTGTATTTCTTTGGTATTATTTGTAATATTTCTTCTTTTATTTCTGATTTGTCTTTTATTTCTTTTTCTAGCAACGGGTTTATCAATTTTTTTATCTTTTCAAAAAACCAGGTTTTAGTTTTATTGATCTTTTCTGTTGACTTTCTGGTCTCTATTTCATTTATTTCCCTTCTGGTCTTTATTATTTCCTTTCTACTAACTTTGGGCTTAGATTTTTGTTGTTGTTGTTGTTCCTTGAGGTGTAAATTTAGGTTGTTTGAGATCTTTCTTTTTTCTTAATGTAGGCATTTATTGCTATAAACTTGCATCTTACAACTGCTTTTGCTATATCCTATAAGTTTTGATATGTTGTATTACCATTTTCATTTGTCTCAAGGTGTTTTTTGACTTCTTCTTTGACCAAGATGGTTTGGTTGTTAAGGAACATGTACTGTAATTTCCACACATTTTTGAATTTTCCAATTTTCTTCCTATTACTAATTTCTAGTTTCAGACCATTGTGTTTGGAAAAGATACATGATATGATTTCAATATATTTACATTTGCTAAGACTTATTGTGTGACTTAAGATATAATATATCCTGAAGACTGTTCCCTGCATGCTTGAGAAGAATATTTATTCTTTGGGTAGAATTTCTGTATATGTCTGTTATGTTCATTTGGTCTAAGGTATAGTTCAAGTCCAGTGTCTCCTTATTGATTATCTGTCTGGATGATATATCCATTGTTGCAAGTGAGTATTCCAGACCCATACTATTATTGTATTATAGCTTTTCTCTGCTGATTTGTTAGTGTTTGTTTAATATATTTATGTGCTCCAATATTGGGTGCATATATATTTATGATTGTTACATCCTATTGATGAATTGACCCCTTTATTTATTAAATGACCTTCTTTGTTTCTTGTTACAATTTTTGACTTAAAGTCTATTTCATTTCATGTAACTATAGCTACCCCTTCTCTCTTTTGGTTTCCATTTGCATGGAATATCTTTCTCCATATCTTCATTTTGACCCTGTATGTATCCTTAAAGCTAATGTGAGTCTCTTATAGGCAGAATATAGTTACATCTTGTTTTTTTTAATCCATTCAGCCATTCTATGTCTTTTGATTGGAAAAGTTAGCCCATTTACATTAAAGTAATTATTGATAGGTAAAGACTTACTAATGCCATCTTATTAATTGTTTTCTGGATGTTTGTAGTTCCCTCATTCCTCTCTTTCTCTTGCTGTCTTCCCTTGTAAATCGATGATTTTCTGTAGTGGTATGCTTTGATTCCTTTATCTTTCATGAATCTACTGTCAGTTTTTCCTTTATGGTTATCATCAGGCTTATATAAAACATCTTATAGATAAAATATTCTATTTTAACTTGATAACAACTTAACTTTCATCACTAACAAAAACTCTACCATTTTATTCCCCCACAAACAATTTATGTTTTTAACATTTTTGTGTGTATGTGAGGAAGATCAGCCCTGAGCTAACATCCATGCCAGTCCTCCTCTTTTTGCTGAGGAAGACCAGCCCTGATCTAACATCTGTTGCCAATCCTCCTCCTTTTTTTCCCCTTTTTCTCCCCAAAGCCCCAGTAGATAGTTGTATGTCATAGATGCACATCCTTCTAGTTGCTGTATGTGGGACACCGCCTCAGCATGGCCGGACAAGTGGTGCATTGGTGCGCGCCCGGGATCCGAACCCAGGCCTTCAGTAGTGGAGCGTGCACACCTAACTGCTAAGCCATGGGGCCGGCCCCACAATTTATGTTTTTGATCTCATAATTTATCTCTTTTTACATGTGTATCCATTAACAAATTATTGTAGCTACAATCATTATGAATACTTTTGTCTTTTCAACCTTTATATTAGAGTTAAATGATTAACATGCCACCATATTACAGTATTAGAATATATTGAATTTGACTAGCATGTTTTGTATTTTCATATGTTTTGTTATTATTAATTAGCATCCCTTCTTTTCAGCTTGAAGTATTCCTTTCAGCATTTCAGGTAAGACAGGTATAGTGGTGATGAACTCCCTCAGTTTTTGTTTGTTTGGAAAAGTCTTTATCTCACCTTCAATCCTGCAAGATCTTTACCAAGTAAAGTATTGTCGACGGGCAGTTTTTTTCTTTCAGCACTTTGAATGTATCGTTCCACTCTCTCCTGGCCTGCATGGTTTCTGCTGAGAAATCCACTGATAGCCTTATGGGAGTTCCATTCTATGTGAGAATTTTTTTATTCTCTTGCTGCTTTTAAAATTCTCTTTGTCTTTGATTTTAGAGAGTTTCATTGTAATGTGTCTTGGGGAAGATTGTTTTTGATTGAAATTTAGGAGTGACTTTTATCTTCATGAACTTAGATATCTAAATATCTCCCCAGATTTGAGAAAATCCTGAGCCATTATTTATTTAAATAAGCTTTCTGTTCCTTTCTCTCTTTTTCTTCTTGTACTCCAATAATGTATAGATTGTTTCTGTTAATGTTATCCCATAATTCATGAAGGGTTTCTTCATTCTTTTTCATTGTTTTTTCTTTTTGATCCTCTGGGTGCTTTCAAATGCCCTGTCTTCTGGTTCGCTAATTCTGTTCCTCTGCCTGGTCAAGTCTGCTGTTGAAGCTTTTTATTGCATTCTTCGGTTCAGTCATTATTGTCTTCAACTCTAAGAACATTGATGTGTTTTTTTTTAATGGTTTGTATTTCTTTGTTGAACTCATTTTGTTCATGCATTGTTTTATAATTTCATTTAGTTGTCTTTCTGTTGTTTTTGTATATGTCACTGAATTTCTTTAAGAATTATTCTGAATTTTTTGTCAGACAGTTAATAGATCTCCATTTCTTTATGGTCAGTCACTGGAATTTTGTTAGTGTCCTTTGATGGTATCATGTTTTCACGATTATTAATAATCCTTGTGTCCTTGCACTGATGTCTGCACATTTGAGGACATAGGCACCTCCTCCAGTCTTTACAGACAGACGTCAGCAGACAAAGCCCTTCACCAGTTATCCAATCCAGAGAACAAGTGGGCAGCCTGGTGTTGGGGAGGGTTAAAACCTGAAATGGCAGTAGTCAGCCTGTTGCTTGGCCCCACTGGGACCCTAGGTTCATGACTAAACCCCGGAGCCTGGGTTCAGAGGTGTTGATTGGGATCCCAGGGCCACAGGAGCCAGCCAGTGCTGGGATATGTTGCGATCCTGGCTTCCTGGGAGATTGCCAGAAGCCTGGTGCCATGGAAGCCACCTGGGGCCGTGGGAGCTGACCAGTGCTGAGTGAGCTAGAAGCCTGGGTTCCCAGGAGCCCACTGGGGGCCTGGTGATGCAGGAGTTGACTGGAACTGAGGTGGGCCAGGAGCCTGGGTTTGGGGAGCCCTTTGGGAGCCTGGGGCCATTGGAACTGCCTGGGGCTATGGGAGCTTGTAGGCAGCAGAGCGGATCAGGGGCTTGCTTTCACAAGAGCCCTCTAGGATCCTGAAGCCCAGGAAAATACCTGGAGCCACCTGGAGCCACTGAGCTACCTGGGGCCACTGGAACCAGCAGGGGTCCAGGTGGACTTGGAACATGGTGCCATAGGAACTGCCTGGGTTGCTGGATCAAGCAGGCTCTGGAGTGATTCAGAAGCTTGAGTTTGTGGGAGCCTCCCAGAAGCCTGGTGGTAAGGAAACCACCTGGTTCTGCAGGAATTGCCTGGGGCCACAGGAACCAATAGATGCTGGGGTAAGCCAGGAGGCTGGATTCACAGGGGCTTGCTGGGAGCCTGGTGCCAAGGAGGCCACCTGGGGCCCTGGAGGCTACCTGGGGCCACTGGAACCAACAGGTGCTGGAAGCCTGAGTTTGCAGGATCCTGTCTAGAAACATGTCATGGGAGCCATTTGGGGCTTCAGGGGCCACCTGGGGCCATTGGAGCTCATAGGTGCCTGGGTGAGACAGGGGCCTGGGTTTTTAGGAGCCCATAGGGAATCTGGCACCACAGTCTATGCCTGAGTCTGCTGGAGTTGGCAAGTGCCAGGGGGCCTGAGTTTGCCAGATACCACCAGGAGCTGTGCCATGAAAGCTGCCTGGGGCCATGGAGGTGCCTGGGGCCATGGAGGTGCCTGGGGCCGCTGGAATAAACATGCATTGGGGTAAGCTGTGAACTGGGTTCACAGGAGCCCACCAGGAGCCTAGGGCCAAGGATGCTGCTAGAGGCTGCTGGCACTGGGGTGCGTGGGAACTCGGGTTAGCAGGAGCCTGCAGGGAGCCACCTAGGGCCATGGAGATTAACCTGGTGCTCGAGTAGGCCAACTCTAGGGTCTGCTGTGAAGCCAGGAGCTCACTTTACTCTCTACCATGGGGAGTGTGTGTCTCTCTCCACATTGGGCTACCCAGACTTGGGGAGGGGTGGGGGGGGGTGTAAATTTATTTTTCCTGCCCTCCTCCCTGCATTCTTTCTTATTTCTTTGTTTCATCCAGGTGCTGTAATCCCTCTCCTGGATCTTTTGGCCTTGTGCACGTATTTTTGTGCAAATAGTTGTTCAAATTGATGTTTGGGATGGGGTGAGGGGATGAGCAGTAGAAATTGCTATGCTGCCATTTTGCTTGTTGGTTCATTTTAAGTTTAATATAAAATTTACTTGTTCTATAGTCATAACAGTCATCTTTTATGTGTTCTTAGACCATAACAAATAATTTTTTAAATGTTTCCTTATATAATTGTATGAACAAGTAATTTTACTACATAGTACTCAGAGTTAAGTCACTAAACCATGCATTGAATTTGTAAGTTTATTTGGGACTAATTTTTTTACTCGCTATTTTTTGCCATTTTGATTTACATTTGAGAGACATTCATGGACTATCTAAATTTTTAAAAGATTCTTTGTTCCAAATCATCTGATAAACTATACTAACCCCTATAATTTTGTTCCAAGTGCTGAGAATTGGCACTAGTATGTGTTGCTCAAAGTCAGCTACTTGAAATCCAGTATTTGCAATTATATTTAATTACTATAATTTGAATTGATAATTTTCCCAATTTGTAAATGGTACATAAACCAAAATGTAACTCTCATAATAGGTGTCCATGAGAGATGTTATATGAATGAATTGAATATGTGTTGGTTCTTTAAAGAGATTGCTTGTAGGCATACAATACTTTGTTCTTCAGGTTTTCCAATGAATAATAAATGTAACTATAAAAATATATTTATAATGCAAACAAGTATACTGATAGCCAATAAACGAGTTTGTATAACTTAATTTAAAAAATATTATGAAATGATTTTTAAACATTTTCCATTAAAAGTAACTGTAGATTGGGTTTAATCATTTTAAGAACTACCTCATTTTTAAGGCTGAATCTCGATTGTAACATTATGTTTTTTTGATTGTACCTTGTAAACATTTGTGGTACTTTTTACAAAAAATTCAGTTATCATCCAATGTAATAGCAGCTCCAAAATTCTGAGATTATCCCTTCTCAGAACCCATGACCAATAGTATAATACATACTACTGGAGTAGGACTCATTTTCTTTTTAGTAACTGAAAACAGGAATACTGTTTCCACTCACAAGTCTATGGATTAGCAAAGGGTACACATCTAGAAATGTACATATGTGTTTGTGCCCAGAAATGGAGAAGAGCTGGAAATTTTGTTGAATAGTAGTAAAATCAATGAGTCAATGCAAAAAACCAATTTAATCTGTAGTCTAAATTGTGTAACATAAATTACCATATAGTTTAAATTTTTGCATCATAGTGTGAATACATGGATAGTATGTGGGGAAAAAATCTGTGTACCACTAAGAGAGGAGTATTTTTTATTTTCTTGGACTAAATATGTGTGTTTTATGAACATTTTCTAAATGTTAAGAGAAACTAATTAAATGATTAAATATATTTGATTAAGTTGTATTCTAACACTCAATTCAATACTAGTCATCTATTTGAATGCTAACACATGTTAGGAATCCTAGATTATTACACTATCTGTTATTACATATATGATTGGTCATGAAATTGTCTATTATGTTTATGAATAACACATTTTATGAAACTATAGCACAAGGCAAAAATTCTGTAAATAATATTTATCATGTAGTCGGATTTGGTTATCTACACTCTTAAGGACGTTCAGTTATAACTTGGCAATCATTAAATTTGTCTCATGTCAACTTTATTTCAATGACAACAGCCTTTTCCACTTTCTTAAATGTCCTAATACTGAGTAGAATGATTGATTTCCACACCTACACCTTCTTGGTTTCCCAATGTAAGTGACAACTCTATCTCTGATTCATTGGTTGGTTCGTTGTTTTTTGTGGGGTTTTTTTAGAGCAGGTACAGAGATTTTCCATATACTCCCTGCGCCCACTTATGCATAGCCTCCCCTATTATCAGGATCTTTTACCAGAATGGTTTGATATAATTGATAAACCTACTCTGACACATCATTATCACCTAAAGTCTGTAGTGTACATTAGGGTTCACTCTTGGTGTTGTACCTTCAGTGGGTTTGGACAAATGTATAATGACATGTATTCACCATTATAGCATCGTACAGAATGGTTTCACTGTGCTAAAAATCCTCCGTGCTTGACCCATTCATCGCACCCCCCCGCCCCCGCAAATCCCAAGCAACTACTTATCCTTTTACTGTCTCCAAAGTTTTGTCTTTTCCAGGATGTCATATACCTGGAATCATGAAGTATGTAACCTTTTCAAATTGGCTTCTTTCATTTAGTAATATGTATTTAAGCTTCCTCCATGTCTTTTCATGGCTTGCTACCTCATTTCTTAGTGCTGAATAATATTCCATTGTCTGGATGTACCACGGTTTATTTATCCATTCACCTACTGAAAGATATCTAGGAAGCTTCCAAGTTTTGGCAATTATGAATAAAGCAGCTAAAAACATTCATGTACAGGTTTTGTGTGAAATAAATTTTCAACGCCTTTGAGTAAATACCAATAAGCAAGATTGCTGGATCATATGGTAAAAGCACGTTTTGCTTTGTAAGAAACTGCCAAAATGTCTTCCCAAGTGTCTGTACAATTTTGTATTCCCACTAGCAATGAATGAGAGTTCCTATTGTTCCATATCCGCACCAGCACTTGGTGGTGTCAGTGTTCTAGATTTTGTCCTTTCTAATAGCTGTGTAGTGATATCTCATTGTTTTAATTTGCATTCCCCTGATGACATAAGATGTGGAGCATCTTTGATATGTTTATTTGCCATCTGTATATCTTCTTTGGTGAGGTGTCTGTTTAGATCTTTGGCCCATTTTTTCATTAGGTTGTTTACTTTCTTGTTGTCAAGTGTATATTTTGCATAACTAGACCTTTTTCAGATGTATCCAGATGGATATTTTCTTCTAGTCTGTGGAATGTCTTGCCATTCTTTTATATTGTCTTCACAGAGCAGAAGTTTTTCAACTTTAATAAAGTCCAGCTTCTCAATGATTTCTTCCACGGCTAGTGTCTTTGATGTTGTATCTGAAAAGTTCATCACCATACCCAAGGTCATCTAGGTTTTCTCCTATGTTATCTTCTAGGAGTCATATAGTTTTCAATGTTCAGATATTTCACTTCTTTGGTTAAATTTATTACTAGGTTTTTTATTCTTTTTGATGCAATTGTAAATAAGATTGTTTCTTAATTTCTCTTTCTGATATTTTATTATTAGTGTATAGAAAATGTAACTGACTTATATGTTGATTTTATATCTTGCAACTTTATTGAGTTCATATATTAGTTCTAACAGGTTTTTTGGTGGAGTCTTTAGGATTTTCTATACATAATATCATGTCATCTGCACATAGAGGCAGTTTTACTTCTTTCATTCCTATTTGGATGCCTTTTATTTCTTTTTCTTGCATAATTGCTCTAGCTAGGACTTCCAATACTTTATTCAATAAAAGTGACAAAAGTGGACATTCTTTTCTTGTTCCTGATCTTAGAGGAAAAGGTTTTAGCTTTTCGTCATTGAGTATGTGGTTAGCCATGGGCTTGTCATATGTGGCCTTTATTATGTTGAGGTATAGTCCCTCTATGCCTGGTTTGTTGAGAGTTTTCATCATAAATGGATGTTGAATTTTGTCAAATGGTTTTCCTGCCTCTATTGAGATGATCATATGATTTTTATGCTTCATTTTATTATGGGGTGTATCATATTTCTTGATTTGCAGATATTGAACCATCCTTGCATCCTTGAAATAAATTTCACTTGATCATGGTGTATGATCATTTTAATGTACTGTTGAATTTGGTTTGCTAATATTTTCTTGAGGATTTTTGCATCTATGTTCATTGGGGATATTTGCCTGTAATTTTATTTTCTTGGAGTGTCCTTGTATGGCTTTAATTGAGTATTTTATATGATTCCATTTTCTCTCCTTTCTTAGCATACCAGTTACACTTGTATTTTTTTTTTTTTTTTTTTACTTTTTTTAGTGGTTGCCCTAGAGTTTCCAATACACATTTACAACTATTCTATGTCTACTTTCAAATAATACTATTTGAAATAGTAGTGCACAGGTAGTGCAATTACATTATAATTACAAAATAATTCTAATCCCTCCCTCTCATCATTGCTGTGATTCATTTCACATATGCATAAGCATACAGAAGAATATATATGATCTGTTAGATCAGTTAAGAGTAAGAAAAATTAGTTTTAATTTGACCTTCGCTATTCCTTTCCCAAAGATCTTCTTTTCTTTATGTAGATCCAAGTATCTGAACAATATCATATCCCTTCTCTCTAAGAACTTCTTTTAACATTTCTTGTCAGGCAGGTCTACTGGCAACAAATTACCTCAATATTTGTTTTTCTGAGAAAGTCTTTATTTTTCTTTCACTTTTGAAGGATAATTTTTCAGGGTCCAGAATTATAGATTGGTGGTTTTTCCCTCTCAACACATTAAATATTCCCTTCCAGTCTTTTCTTGCTTGTATGGTTTCTGAGGAGAAGTTGGATATAATTCTTATCTTTACTTCTTATCTTTGCTCCTCTAAGGTAAGTTTTGTTGTCTTTTGTTTTGTTGTGTTTTTATCTCTGGCTTCTTACAGATTATTTAGCTTTGATTTTCTGCAATTTGAATATAATATGCCTAAGTGTAGGTTTTTATTCCTCCATATCTTTGCAAACACATGGTATGGTCAGTTTTATGTTATCAGTTCTCATAGATGCAGTGACATATCATTGTGGCTTAAATATCTCTAATAACTAATGATGTTGATCATCTTTTTGTGAGCTTAGTTTTCATCTTGACATCATCTTTTTGAAGTGCCTGTTCAAATATTTTGCATGTTTTTAATTGGGTTGTTTATTTTCTTATTATTCAGCTTTGAGAGTTCTTTATATAATCTGGGTACAAGACTTTTATTAGATATATGATTTGGAAATATTTTCTCCCAGTCCAGTTTGTTGTTTTATTGTAACAGTGTCTTTTGAAGAGCGTAAGTTTTAAATTTTGATGGTATCCAATTTATAGATCTTTTTTCTTTTATAGATTAGGCTTATGGTATAATGAATAGAAAATGTGTTCTTCTAGAATTTTTATAACTTTAATTTTACATAAAGTCTACAGTCGATTTTAAGTTAATTTTTCCATATGATGTGAGATATGGATTAAAGTTTTTTGGAGGGGTTGGGGGCATATGAATACAAAATTGTTCCAAGACAGCGTGTTGAAAATACTATCATTATGTTAATTTCTACAAACAAACTGGCTGAGATTTTGATTGGAATTTGTTGAATCTAATGATAAATTTTTTGGGAAGTGGCATCTTGAGCCTTCCAAACCATGAACACAGTTTAACTCTTTATATATTTATTTTCGCTCAGCAATTTTGTAGTGCTCGGTATGCAAGTCTTTCTCATTTTTTGTTCGATGCATCCCTATGTATTTCATAATTTTATGCAATTTTAAAATTTTATTTTCCATTGCTATTACATAGAAAAATAATGATTTTGTAATCTGCAATGTTGCTTAACTAGCTTATTAACTTCTAGTAGTGCTTTTGTAGATTCCATCAAATTTCTGCATAGATAATCATGTCATCTGCAAATAAAGACAGTTTTGCTTCTTATTTTTCCACGTAGATGTTTATTCTTTTCTTATTTCTTAAAGTAATTCTTATTCTTTTATTTCATTGGCTAGACTTTTTTTAATGTTGAATCAAAGTGGTGAAAGCAGACACCCTTGTCTTTTCCCTGATTTTTCAGGGAGAGCATTCATTTTTTTAATCATTAAGAATGTTATTAGCTGTTGGTTTTTTGTAGATGCTCTTAATCAGGTGGAGAAAGTTCCCTTCTATTCCTAGTTTCCTGAGAAGAATGGATATTGGTTTATGTCAGACGTTTTTCCTGTGTCAAGTGAGATGATAATTGGATACTTCCTTTTTTAATTTGTTGACATGATGAATTATATTCATTGACATTGGAAAGTTAAACCAACTTTGCTTTCATGGGATGAACCCATGTAGTCATGATGTATTATCCTTTTAATATAATGTTGTATTAACTGTGCTAAACTTTCATTTAGAAATTTTCATTTATATTCATGACAGATATTGGCCTGACGTTTTACATTCTTACATTGTCATTCTCTAGTATTGGTATCACTGTAATGCTAATCTCATAAAATGAGTTTGGAAACATTCACTCCTTTTCAGCTGTCTGAAAAAGTTTCTGTAGATATGCCATTATTTCTTCTTAAAATGTTCAGTACAATTCATCAGTGAAGCCATTTGGCTTTAGGGTTTAATTTGTTAAAAGTTTTTTTAAACTGTAAATTTCTTGACTAAGTATGGGGCTATTTCCCTTGAGAGAGCTTTGATAGTTTGTTCTTTTCAAAGAATTTGTCCATTTCAGGTTATTCATTTCTTCATTAATATGCTTTGACATTCTATGTCTTTCATAGAGTTTGTTCATTTCAGATAAGTTCTTGAGTACATCAGCATGAAGGTGTTCATAATATTCTCTGATTTCCCTTTAAATAATTATGTGTTCTGTAGTGTTACATCACGTCTCTCATTCCTGTAGTGGTAGTTTGTGACTTCTCTGTTTTTATCCTCAACATGTGGGCTAGAGTTTTATCAATTTTATTGATCTTCTGAAAGAACTAGGTTTTAAGTATCTAATTAAGCATTTTTTATCGGGTACAAAAACATTTAGGATTATATCCTTTTGATTAATTAGCCAATTTATCATTATGAAATTACCTTATTTATATCCATGTTAATATTTTTTGCTATGAAATCTACTTTTTCTGTTAGCAGATTTGGTTTATTAGTGTTAACATATATACGTTACTGTCCCTTTACTTTTAACCATTTTGTTTACTTATGTGTATAGTATGTTTCTTGTAAATAGCATATAATTCTTGCTTTTTACTTGTGTTTAGACCATTTGCATGTGATGTGATTATTATGAACATTAAGTTTAACCATATCATTTTGCTATTTATTTATTTTCTATTGGTCCCATCTGTTCTGTGTTACCTTTTTCTTTTTTTCCTTTATTTTGGATCGAGTATACATATATATATTTTTTGTGTGAGGAAGATCAGCCCTGTGCTAACATCTGCCAATCTTCCTCTTTTTTATTTTTTGCTGAGGCAGACTGGCCCTGGGCTAACATCCATACCCATCTTCCTCCAGTTTATATGGGCTTGCCAAGTGGTGCATCAGTGCGCACCTCGGATCCCAACCAGCGAACCCTGGCCCACCGCAGCAGAACGTGCACACTTAACTGCTTGTGCCACAGAGCCGGCCCCAAGGATCGAGTATATTTTTTAACTATCCACCTAGTCAGTTTTGTGGACTTAGCTAAAATTCTTTGCTTTGTTACTTTAGGGTTTAGAGTAAAAATATTTAATATATCACAATTTACTTAAAGTGCTATAATACCACTTCACAAATAGTATAAAAATATTACAGTAGTGTACTTTTATAACTCTTTTCCCAAGTTTTGTTATTATTGTCATATATTTAATTTCTACATATATTAGAAGCCCCACATTGTATTATTATTTTTTATTTAAACAGTCAGTAATCTTTTAATGAGTTTTAAATAATATAAAAAAAATGTTGTATTTACCCATGGACTTTCCATATCTAGTCCTCTTTATTCCTTTGTATAGATCCATATTTCTGTTGGATATCATTTTTCTTCCATCTGAAAAGTTTATTTTAATTGTTCTTATAGTACAGGTCTTCTGGTAATGATTTCTCCCAGGTTTTATTTGTCTGAAACAGGTATTTATTTATTTCACTTTCATTTTTGTAGGACATTTTCTTTGTTTATTGAATTCTAGATTGACAATTCTTTTTTCAGTACTTTAAAGATATTGATCAACTGTCCTCTCTCTTGCTTTGAATCTGATGAGAAATCTGCTATCATCCTTATTTTTGTTTCTCTGTACATATATATATTTTTCCTGTAGGATGTGTTTAAGATTTTATATTTATAACTAATTTTGAGCCTTATAATTATGATATTCCATGGTGTAGTTTTTCATGTTTTTAGGGTTTGATGTGCCTTGAACATCTTTGATCTCTGGCTTTATAGTTTTTATCAAATTGGGAAATTGTTGAGTCATTATTTCTTCAAATAATTTTTTACTCCTCCCTCCTTCAGGGACTCCAATTATATGTATAATAGACTGCTTGAAGTTGTACCACAGCTCACAGATATTCTGGTTTTTTTCATTGTTGTGTTCTGTGTTTTATTTTTAACAGTTCCTATTATTGAGTATTCAAGTTTATGGATCTTTTTTTTCCGTTGTGTCTATTCGCAATTAATTGTATCTAATGTATTTATTTGATGTCAGACATAATTTTTACTTCAAGAAGTTCAATTTGATTTTTTTTCACATTTTCCACATCTGTCCCTAACATGTTCAGTCTTTCCTTAGCTTCTGAACATATAAACTACAGTTATAACTCCCTTTATACTAATTTTAACATCTGTGGCACTGTGGGGTCAGGTTTGATTTTTTTCCCTTCATTCTGGGTATTTTTTCTGCTTCTTTGCATGCTTGGTAATATTTGATTGGATGAAAGATATTGTGAATTTTTAATTTTGGGGGTACTAGATAATTTTCTACCCCTATAATTTTCTTGAGTTTTATGCTAAGACACCTGTAGTTGAAAACAGTTTGTTTCTTTGAGTCTGGCTTTTAAGATTTATTAGGCATGATCAGAGTGATGTTTAGCCTAAGCCTAATTATTCCAACCGCTAAGGCATGGCCTCTACCCAATGACTGTGAATTATAAGGTTTTCCATTCTGGCTGGTGGAAATAAGCAATAGAACAGGCCTGTGTGAGCATTGGTTACTGTTTCTCTAACCTTTTTAGGTGGTTCATTTCCTAGCCTTGGGTAGTTTCTTCACATGCATGTGCTGATCAGTACTCTGTTGATTGTTCTAGGACAACTCTCTGCAGGTATCATTAGTTCTCTTCTCTGTTGCTTTTTCCTACAGACTCTACTTTAATCTCTGTAGACTCTCAGCTCCATCTCCTCAACTCAGGGAGTCCACCACCTCTGCCTGGTTACCCTTTTTGCATTACTGCCTGGAAACTCTCACAGCAGTAAGCTGGGGCAATGGTAGGGCTCACTTAGTGTGTTTCCCATCTCTCAGGGATTCTTTTCCTTCATTGCATTATTTCCCATTTCTTGATATCTTTCATTTCATTTTTAACATCTTTTTAGTTGTTTTAAGTGGGAACGTCAATCTGTTCCCTGTTACTCCATCATGATTAGAAGCAGAAGTTCTCCTTTTTATAAATCATTAAACATTAATAGAATCTTCATCATCTCTCTCTTCACTCTAGTTTCTGGTGATTAAAAAAAAAATCTCTCCTTTTAACTAAATACAAACTTTCTACTGTGTTTTCAATTACACTTTCATCTTATTATTCCAAAAACATATTCCCTCATTTAATTCTTCTTCACTGTTGTTAAACATTGCTTTTTGTGTACTGACTTTATCTCCTCCACCTGTTAGTATTTCTCTAATCAATTAGCCATTTTTTTCTAGTTCTCCCTTAACTTCCTGACTTATTTCTCAACATCTTTTCTAAAAGTTGTTATAATCACATCAATATTTTTTCTTTTTCTAAAAAGACATCAGCAAGGATTTTGATTACATTTCTAACATTAAGTTGGCAAATTACCAATACTTCTGGAGACATATTTAGATAAAACAATAGTTTTCTTATTCCATCCATGCTCATGGGTGCAAAGAATCAATTGGACTATTCAACGTGCATATCAGATATTTCAAGGAGGTAACTGTGCCTCCAACACTAAAAATAATGAAACCCCAGGACAAGAAATAAAACAATATTCACATCAGGGAAAATCTGACACAAAAGCTGGTAGTCTTCTATGATGTGGGATTGGGAGGGAAAAAAGAACAGTTCTCAGGACTTCTGGGTTTGACAGCTATGCTTTCTTTTTTGGAGAAAGTTCACTATTATCCCTCCAAGAGCTGACAGATTTGGCCTGTGGTTCAAAATCTGTCTAAGAATGCATTAGCACCTTCTTAGCTGAAATAGCTTTTCTAATGATAAGTGTTTCTTTTTCACTTTGGACTCAGACAACAAACACAAAAAATGTCTATCAGTGATGAATACACACACTCTCCTGATCCTTGCAGAATATTTCACTGATCTGAGCTATTTCTGTTCATCCTGTTACTCCCTTCTATGCGTCAACAAATGGTTCCCCATTAGATTTGTAAAAGTGCTATGGACAAGAAATTCAAAATGATAGCCCCAGGTATGAGTGATAGCAACTGTATTTCAATGGAATGGTCTTAGGATGCTAGTAAGAATCTTTTGAAACTATATTTAGCTGGTCTAAGAGCAATCAAAAATTAATTAGTGAAATATGAAAATATATACACTCTTTAATGGGATTTTTAAATTTGTACTATCAAATCAATGAAGAATATATAACCAATCTGAAATAAACAATTTCTTTCCTATGATAACCTCTTTCCCTTACTTTTATTTTCCTTCTTTTTTCCTCGTATATCTTCTCCCTTTCTATCCTTTTATTCATTTTCTTCTATGCTATTTTCTTGTTCTTCAATTCTTACAAAATTGTATTGAAAGGATTTGAAATTCAATAATTAAAAGTACTATCTAGTTACTTATAACTTTTTGGAATTCCAAACTCATCATCTTTCATTAAAAATGTCTAAGGAAATTTTTTGAAGTATTACTTAAAATAGCATTTTCACATTAAGTCAACATTTATTACATTCACAAGGCAAACCTAGCCAATTGCTAAGTTATTTTCTTTCTTTCTATACAACATAGAGAAGAAAAAATATCATCCCAAGATATTATGTACAAAAGGGAATAAATAAATTCCAGTAGATTTAGATAAATATATTAACCTCCTGCAGGAAAGAATAGACTCTGGGCACATCTTTTCCAACCTACGTAAATTTCTTTATTTACACAGTATAATTTAATATTCCTGTGTTTTATGCCTTATTTATTTGATTCTTAAGGCAGTGTAGACATTTAGGAGTGTGGGGATTAGTGCGTGAAGGAAGAAAGAAAGAATCAGATGTCAAGTTAACACAGAGATGTAAGAAAAGTATGTAGCAGAAATCAAGATGCAGACAGGGATTGATAGTTGATATGTGTATTAATTTAACAAAAATAACTGAGACTCCATTAAATAGCAGGTACCTAATACCAAGATGTTGTATGATTGAGGACAGAATAGGAATACTTGCTTAGGAAGCCAACTGAGGTCTGGAACAAGATTTTACTTTCAGTGCCAAAACTCAATAAGACAGAGAATCCCAAGGAACCCAAGAGGCCTGAAGAGAAAAGGGTCAAGAATTAAACAGTCATCAATTGGCAACCTTATAGGATATTATGTATAGGGGTGAGTTGTAGATAGTAGAAGAGGAAAGAATATCTTTATTAATGGTGCCTAAATGCAAGAATTCTTGTAGGATAAGATTAGAGTAGAAATAGGCGTAGAATTCATAGGTTTTTTTTTTTTTAATCTGTTATGCTACTGATTAATCTTCCAAGGAAAAGAGTTGAAAAGTGAATACTTGAGACAATTGAAAATAAATAAACCTTTGGCTCTAATATTAAATTTGCTGAGGGAGGTGAGATAGTACAATTTAGATTATTTGTAAACTGACAAGTTGGCATTTCTTACTGATTAACAATTCTGAAACCAGTATACTTGTATACTAGAATTGAATTATTATGTAAATGGATGAAGGATGGTAGCAGTCAGGTTCTCACTGTTATAGTGGGAGGTTAGAGATATGTAAGAGAGAAAAGGCTAGAATGAAACATGTGATAGTGCATTAGAGTTGGAGACATCAGTATGAACTCATTTTTAGCTGAGAAAATATAAAAATAATTATAGGAGTGATGTCATCATAATGGTGGAATAAGTGTTTTATATCATCTTTCCTCCAAAGAACACCAGTTTAGAAAATCATCCATGTATGAGAAAGCCTTTGTAAAAGTCCAGGACTCCAGTGGGGAAGTTCAAGCACACTGTTAGAGCAAAATATCCAATATGGAAGCATTGAAGAGGGTAAAGTTTCACTTAATCACATGACCCATCCCCCAAGCCAGCACAGCTCAGTGCCAAGAGAAACCTTCTCAGCCTGTGGTTTCTCCTGTGGGGAAAAGTAAGAGTGTGTGAATGAGTGCATAACTTCATTAGCAAGGCAGGACAGTGCCAAAGAGGCTCATTTCTCTTTTGCCCCATCCAGAATACTGAGTAGTGAATTGCATGACTTGGGGAAAGTGAGTGGCTAGGAGAATAGCAGCCAGGGTATGGAATGGATGTATCAGAAGAACACAGATCTACAAACCATGTCATGGACACCATCAGGAAACCCACCCATCAGCCACAGGGGATGCCTAGACTGCAGATCCCCCAACTGGCTCATGGGCACTCCCAACACTTGGTGTGCCTCACACACACACTCCCATGCAGTACCTAACTCCCTGTGCACACTCCTGATGGCAGCAAAAGTGAACTTTTACAGACAGCTAGTGAGCATGCACAGAAAGCCACCCTGAATCTGTGGGCCTGGGAGAAACAACAAACTTGAGCATTTAGCACTACCTTAGGGAAAGCAAAATGAAGGCTGTCAGAAACAGGTCTGGCTTTACAGGATCAAGAGAAGGCATATGAGCTTTAAGAATTCTGTCACAAAAGGTAGCAAGAAGTGTGGAGCAGGTGTACCCATAGAAAAGGCTTGAGAAAGCCTCAGAATCCCCAGCAGAGCCAATAAAAGGTATTTCTCTTGCTAAGCTAGTCAGTAAAGAATAGAGGAAGTGACTGCTTCTTCAACTGTGAAGACAGCAATGCAAGACTTCAAGGAACACAAAAAAATCAAGAAAACATGACACCGCCAAAGGATTTTCCTGGAACCAACCACACAATAATTTTCCTGGAACCAACCATAAAGAAATAGAGATCATTGATTTACCCCTAATAAGGAACTCAAAATACCTGGTTAAGGAAGCTCAGTGAGCTACAAGAACATACAGAAAAATAATTCAATGAAATCATAAAAAATAGTATACAAACAAAAAGAGGAGTTTAACAGAGAGATAGAAATCATAAAAAAGAAACAAATAGAAATTCTGGAGCTGAAGAATACGATGAATGAAATGAAAAATACAATAGAGAGCATCAAAATCATAATGAATCAAGCAGAAATCTGTGAACTAAGAGACAAGACCATTGAAATTATCCAGTCAGAGGATAATAAAGAAAAATATGAAAAAGAGTGAAGAAAGCCTAAATGAAATAAAGGATACCATTAAAAGAAACATTCTATGCATTAATGGAGGCCCAGAATGAACAGAGAAGTAGAAAGGAGCAAAAAACTTATTTAAAGAATTAACAACTGAGAACTTCCCAAATCTGGGGAGAGATTTAGACATCCAAGTTTATTATGCTAACAAGTCATCCTGAAATTTCAATCTAAAATGATTGTCTCCAAGACACATTACAGTAAAACTGTCTGAAATCAAAGACAGAGAATTTTAAAAGCAGCAAGAGAAAAAAAAATTCTCTCATAAAAGGGAATTCCTAAAAGGCTACCAGTGGCTTTCTCAGCAGAAAATTTGCAGGCTAGGAGAGAGTGGAATGATATATTCAAAGTATTGGGAAAAAAACCTGCCAACCAAGAATATTTTATCTGGCAAAATTGTCCTTCAGAACTGAAGGTGAAATAAAAACTCCCAAACAAACCAAAGCTGAGGGAGATCATCACCAAGATGCCTTACAAGAAATGCTAAAAGGAGTTTGTCAAGCTGAAATGAAAGGATGTTAATTAGAAACATGGAAACATATAAAAAATATAAAACACACTGATAAAGATAAGTATACAGTCAACTCAGAATACTCTATTACTGTAATGTATTAATTGGTGATGTGCTAATCAATTAACCCTAGTATAGAAGGTAAAGGAAAAAGTAGTAAAAATAATGGTAGCTACAATAGTTTTTAATGGATACACAATATAAAAAATATGAATTATGACATCAAAAACATAAAATGTGTGACAGAGTAAAAGATTAGAGTTGTTAAATGTGATCAAAGTTAAGTTGTCAGCCTAAAATAGACAGATCTATGATATATTTTATGTAACCCTCATGGTAACCACAAAGCAAAAACTTGCAGTAGGTAAATTAAGAGAAGGAATCAAAGCATACCACTATGGAAAATCATCTCTTCACAAAGAAAGACAGCAAGAGAAGAAGAAAGGAACAAGGGAACTACAAAATAGCCAGAAAACAATTAATAACATAGCATTAGTTAATCCTTATCAAAAATTACTTTAAATGTAAATGGATTAAATTCTCCAATCAAAAATTGTAGAGTGGCTTAGTGGTCTTAAAAACAAGACCCAAATATGTGTTGCCTAGTAGAGACTCACTTCAGCTTTAAGGACATACATAGGCTCAAAGTGAAGACATTGAAAGATATTCCATGCAAATGGAAACAAAAAGAGAGCAGGGATAGCTATACTTATATGAAAAAAAAAAAGTGGCTTTAAGTCAAAACCTGTAACAAGAGATGGTCATATTATAAACGAAAAGTCAATTCATCAACAGGATATAACAATCACAAATATACATTAACTCAACATCTGATTACCTAAATATATTAGGTAAATACAAATAGATCTGAAGAGAGAAATAGACAACAACACAATAATGGTAGGGGACTTGATTACCTCACTTTCAACAAAAGATCATCTACAAAAAATGAATAAGGAAACATTGGACTTGAACTATACTTTAGAACAAATGGACCTAACAGATACACACAGAACTTATTTCTACCAACAGCAGCAGAATACACAGTCTTCTCAAGCACACATGGAACATTATCCAGAATAGATTATGTGTTAGATCACAAAACAAGTCTTAGCAAATTTAAGAACACTGAAATCATACCAATTATCTTTTGTGATGACAGTGGTATGAAACTAGAAATCAGTAACAGGAGGAAAGCTGGAAAATTCACAAATATGTAAAAATAAAACACATTCCTGAACAACTAGTGTGACAAAGAAAAAATCGAAAGGCCAATCAAAAAACTATATCTAGACAAAAATAAATGGAAACACAACAAACCATAACTTATGAGATACAGCAAAGGAAGTTCTAGAAGGAAAGTTTACAGCAATAAACACCTACATTAAGTAAAAGGAGAGATCAGAGAGTGACATCAGCATCATGGCAGAGTGAGTTGTTCCCTTTGTCTCTCTCATCTAAGTTACATCCAATCAGACATCCACTGATAAACAGAGGATTCCCTACACAGCACTACAGGAGGCATAAGATCCAGGCATCTATACAGCTGAAGGTGGGTGGACTGGACCCCCAGGAGGCAGTAGAACTGAGGAGCAGCCCCTCTCCCTCCCCTGGCAACAGCAATCCAGAGCACAGATTCCCCAGTGACCTGCACACCTGTGAGAAAATAGGCGTGGCTTGCTCCTGGCCCATCTCCCAGTGGACTTAGCCTGCATGCCCGTGAGCAGTACCAGCCAGGGTGGAGAAGGCAGGCCAGCTTGCTACCTGCCCGTTTCCCAGCAGACTTAGCCTGCTCACACACAGCAGTCCCCGTGGGGACAGAAAAGGTGGGCCAGCTTGCTACCTGCCCATTTCCCAGCACACTCAGCCTACTTGCCCACGAGCAGTTCTGGCAAGGATGGAGAAGGCAGGCTGGCTTGCTCCATACCCATCTCCCATCTCCCAGATCCAGTGTGCATGCCCCTCCCCATCCCCCAGCAGTGGCCAGGTCTGTCCAACAGTGGGGACAGCAGACAAAACTAGGATGTTCCCACCTGCAGTGGGGCACTATGACCTGAGTTTTCAAAACACACTGGCTAGTGCCAGAGACAAGAGGATGAATAGCAAGCAACAACAAAAACCTCTCTCTGAAGCAGTAGAAGTGCTCACAGCCTGGTAACTCCAGTGGCAATGCTTAAGACTAAAGCAAATGCACCAGCAAACCCAGAGGCATGAGAGGCAGAAGGAGGGCACTGACAACACCCCTGGCAGAGGCAGTGAAGGGCAGAAAGTGCAGGCTCTGAAATACAACCAGAAGCAGCTCACAACCAGAGTAACCAAAGCCATACCAAAATAATAAAGGTGGTTACTACCACAAATGTACCAGCAGAGGATCAATTCATCAAACACCGTGAAGAATTACAGTAATACGGCAGAAGAGAAGGAGAGTGACAGCTCTCCAGAAACCAGACTTGAAGTCACAGATTACAATCTGACTGACAGAGAATTCAAAATCTGTCATAAAGAAACTCAACAAGTTACAAGAAAACTTAGAACGACAGTTCTATGATCTCAGGAATAAAATTAATGAACTGAAGGAGTATTTCATCAGAGAGATTGAAACTCCAAAAAAAAATTTCTGAAGATGAAGGATATAATAAATGAGATGAAGAATAATGTAGAAAGCATAAAAAGTAGAGCAGACTATATGGAGTAAAGAATTAGTGAGCTTGTACTTGGAAGCGACCTAAGTGCCCATCAAGGGACAAATGGATAAAGAAAATGTGGTATATATACATGATAGAATACTACTCAACCATAAGAAACGATGAAATCCAGCCATTTGTGACAACAGAGATGGACATTGAGGGTATCATGCAAAGTGAAATAAGTCAGAGGGAGAAGGTCAAATACCATATGATTTCCCTCATTAAGTAGTAGATAATAACAACAACAAACAAACACACAGAGACAGAGATTGGATTGGTGGTTACTAGAGGGGAAGGGGGGAGGGAGGAGGGCAAAAGGGATAATTTGGCACATGTGTGTGGTGATGGGTTGCAGTTAGTATTTGGGTGGTGAACATGATGTAATCTATGCAGAAATAGAAGTATAATGATGTACACCTGAAATTTATACAATGTTATAAACCAATGTTACTGCAATAAACAAAAAATTAAAAAAAAAATAATTAATGAGGTTGAGGATAGAACCTAGAAATAGTCATATGGAGGAGGAGAGAGAATTAAGATTTTTTTAAAAATGAAGAAATTCGAAGAATATCTGACTTCAGTTAGGAAAAGTAACATAAGGATTATAAGTATCCCAGAAGAGGAAGAGAGGGAGAAAGGAGCAGAGAGCTTATTCAAAGAAATAATAGCTGAGAAATTCCCAACATGGAGAAGGAACTGGCCGTGTAAGTACATGAAGCTAATAGAACTCTTAATTACCAAAATGCAAAAAGACTTTCTCCAAGGCATATAATATTAAAATTGGCAAAAGTTAATTACAAAGAAAAAATATTAAAGGCAGCAAGACATAAAAAAATAACCTACAAAGAAAAGCACATCATGCTTTCAGCAGATTTCTCAGCAGAAACCCTACAGGCCAGGAGAGAGTGGAATGCTATATTCAAAATACTGAAAGACAAAAACTATGAGCCACGTATACTCTATCCAGAGAAATTATCCTTCATATATGATGGAGAAATAAAAGCTATCCTAGACAAACAAAAGCTGAGGGAGTTCAATGCCACTAGACTTGCCTTACAAGAAATGTTGAAGGGAGCCCTCCTATCTGAAACTAAAAAGCAAAGGTTTACAAAACCTTTGAGTGAGAGGACAAACAGACAGACAGAATCAGAAAATTGCAACTCTATATCAGAATAGGTTAGCAAATATTTAATTATAACATAAAGGATGAAGGAAAGAAAGCATGGAAAATAACTATAAACATTTATTTTGGTCACAAACTCACAACACAAAAACAATAATTTTGTGACAACAAAAACATAGAAGGGGAAGGGGAAAGAGATGGAACCTGCATAGGCTAAGAGAGATAAGAGGCTATCAGAAAACAGACTATCTCATCTTTGAGGTCTTTTATACAAACCTCAATGTAACCACAAAACAAAAAATCAGACCAGTCACAAATAATAAATAAATAGAAAACCATCACAGAAAACCAGCAAACAGAAATGGCAGACAGAAATACAAGAGAAAAGAAACAATGGAAATGTAGAACAACTAGAAAACAAAAGATAAACTGGCAGTATTAAGCCCTCTTATATCAATAATCACTCTAAATGTAAATGGATTGAATTGACCAATCAAAAGACACAGAGTGGCTGGAAGAAACTCAACAACATGGTTCCTCCAGGAAACACATCTCAGCTCTAAAGACTCAGAATGAAGGGACGGAAGCCTATAGAGTGAGATCTATAGGCTCAGAGTGAAGGGACGGAAGATGATACTCCAAGCTAATGGCAAGCAAAAGAAAGCAGGTGTTGCCATACTTATATCAGACAAAACAGACTGCAAGCTAAAAAAGATAATGAGAGACAAATGTGGGCATTATATAATGAAAAAAAGGACATTCCACCAAGAAGACATAACACTTATTAATATATATGCACCTAATACAGAAGCACAAAGTACATAAAGCAACTATTAACAGACCTAAAGGGAGAAATTGACAGCAACACAATAATAGTAGGGGTTCTTAACACCATACTTACAACAA